>NW_015164377.1:0-16030 GCF_001447785.1 Gekko japonicus | reverse complement strand
TGGAGGATTTGAACGACGCATTTGGGGGAGTTCTGAACCTATGGTTATTCTGGGACTTTCTGCCTTCTAGGGAGTTCTAACCATCATCACGCTTTACTGAGAACAGCTGGCATTGGTGTGGGTTTCTTAGGTGCGGGTTACCAATGCTGTATTTCGTTTAGCATTTATTTAAGTTCATCTTTTTGCATAAGTATCACTGCTGTCTCTTGGGTTGTCATCTTTTCAGGGACAAGGCTGCTCAGAGAGACAATGAAGAAGAAACTGCTGACGATCCTCGGAAACTTAAACCTGGAGAAATTGACCCAAATCCAGAAACGAAACCAGCCAGGCCAGATCCCATCGATATGGATGAGGGTATGCTAGAGGAAATGTTTTGGGAACTTGGCTCACTTTCCCATCTTCACTTGTCTGCTGCTCTTGTGTGCCCTGCAAGTTTTGCTTACTCATTTTCCAGATTTATGTGTTTCTTTTCAGTCATTCAGTTAATGGCATAGCACTCTTCTTCCCCTGAGAGGTGTTGAACATTCCCCTTTTTACTTCATGATCTACCATCCCACAGCTTTCTGTATGATAGTCACATTTGTTAAGTTGTGCAGTGTTTACTGCAGTTCAACACTCTGACTTTCTGCATGTTACTGACATAATGCGGGGGGGGGGCAACCTAGCAGGAATTGATCTTCCTCCAAAATACTACCATCGAGGAGAACATGAGATGATTTTTCAGTACAGTAATAAAAGTCCTTACAGATCTTAAGAATTTTATTCTTTAATGGTATAAGTGAGCGTTTGTAATTCTGTTCTTGTCAACAGAATCAGCTTTTTGAAAAGATACTGCATTGGGTCCAGCGATCTCCCAGCAGAAGAGAGTGCAGATTTTAGGGAGCCAGTTTGGTGTAGTGGTTAGGAGTGTGGACTCTAATCTGGGAGAACTGGGTTTGATTCCCCACTCCTCCGCATGAAGCCAGCTGGGTGATCTTGGGTCAGTTACAAGTTCTTTCAGAGCTGTTCTCTCAGAGGACAGTTCTCAAAAGAGCCCTCTCAGCCCCACCGACTGAGGGTGTCTGTTGTGGGGGGAGGGAAAGGAGATTGTAAGCCGCTCTGAGACTCTGAGTGAAGGGCGGGGTATAAATCCTCCTCAGCATTCTTTCTGATCCCAGGAAAGGCGCTTCTCAGGATCACATCATCCATGTGGGGAAGCCACCACATGGATTGGAGGGGTGCAATAAAGAGGGGGGAAAGGCAAAATTACCTTCCTGTTCCCCAACCACATAATGGAATAATGGGGAGGAGTGATTTTGCTCCCTCCCCCTTCTTTAGAGCAGCTCCCCAGAAAAAAACGGCTGTTTTTCTTATGGGTCCGGCAGCCCCAGAAATCAGCTTTGCGCATACAGTCAAAAGGGACTGTGGGGCAGAGGGGAATGTGTCAAAAATCTGCAGCTGCTTACACCCTCTGCTGATGGAGTGCCAGATTCAAGCAAGATACACCCACAGTTTTTTAATACTCTTTTTCTCTTTATTTGTCTCCTGCCGCCAGCTGTCAATGAGCAAGTGTTAATTTTCTACATTACTCTTGCAGATGAACTTGAGATGCTTTCTGAAGCAAGAGCCCGTCTGGCTAACACTCAGGGGAAGAAAGCCAAAAGGAAAGCAAGAGAGAAGCAGTTAGAAGAAGCCCGGTAGGCATGGCTTCTCTCATGATACGTCTGCTTTTCTTGTCTGTTTTGCTGTTGGTCTCATCTGGAGGTGCTGTGGGTCTTGTCTTTTCCCCAATGCTCTTCCAAAGTTTTTTTGGTAGTTGGATTTCTCAAATACATGATGTTCAAACAACAGTACCCTCTGCAGCCTACTGACCTGGGCAATAGCTCCCTTACTCTGAACTGCCTGCTTGGCTGCCGTGGCTACGTGGATTAACAGTTTAGTCCAGGGGTGTCAAACATGCGGCCCGGGGGCCAGATGAGGCCCCCAGAGGGCTTCTGTCAGGCCCGCAAGGGACTGGCTTTCTCCTACATCTTCCTCCAGTTCTGCTGCTGCTGCGTCATGGCTTGCTTTCCCAGACTCTCTCAATCGCTCAGGAGAGATAGATAGGCAAGCTTCTGCTTCCTGCACTGGGCTGAGGCTCCTTCCCCTCCCCCTCCCAGATTGCAACGGCACAGACATTTTGATGCAGTAATTCAGAGCAAGAAGTGTCAGTTGAGTGTTAAATAAACGAAATATTGCAAGAATGTTAATGTTTCAGGTATGTTTTTTATTTTAAGTTAAAAAAATCTTTGTGTTTGTGTCCTTTATAAAGTTTATATCTCTGCTACCTGGCATTACATTTTATGACACGCATGTCCCGGCCCGACAAAATCCAATGTACGTCAAATCCGGCCCTCCATAACAAATGAGTTCGACACCCCTGGTTTGGTCCAAACTCTCCCTTTTCCCCTCTACTCTCAGAGGACAGCAACGAGACTCGGAAGAGGATGTCTGCTTCAGCAGAGTGACAATGTTTTCATCACCCTTCCCTTTATTCTTTACCTTTGCTTAAAAAAATGGGGATGGGTCCAAGTCGCCAGTTGATCTAGGATGAACCCAGAACAGATGATACAGCAGCCGAGATTCAGACTGGTTTGGGCAGTGAAGCCCATGGGATAGCCTGGGGGGGGGGGAAATGTCTGTCTGTCAGCCCAGCTTGTCTTCCATCGCCAGTTGGAAGGCAAAAACGCTACAGTGTGCTGGAAGACTGTGGTTTTCAAATGTGACAAACAAGAAGTCATCAATACATTACTTCCAAAACATAGATTGGTTTGATTGGTTTCTGAAGTTTCCAGGCACTCTTCAGTTGTCCTTCCATCTTGAGGAAAATGACTACAAGAAAGGGTGATTAGTCAGAGTGATGTAGAGAAGCCAGAAAAAAACATCTGCCCCAAAGTCGGTAAGACTAAAGATATGAAGAAAATACGTCTCATGAGAAGAATGTGTGAACTGTCATTAGTCAGGACATCTGCCCCACTCAACATCTGCAGCAGCAGTAAAACCAAGCATGTATTTGACACTTTGCATTAAACACTTTTGAGCCCTGAACTAAAATTGATGTCTTGTGCTGTGCTTAGTATAATTGAATATTTCTGCGGGACTAAAATTTGTCAGTCTGGACTCTGTGTTTTAACATGGAAAAAACTTTAGCAGCATCTCCTCTAAAAGCAGTCTATATTTGGTAACCAGAAACGTTCATTGGGAAAAAATTGAGTTAATTTATGTCTCCTTTCTTAGGCGCCTGGCCGCTCTCCAGAAGAGGAGGGAACTCCGAGCTGCGGGGATTGAAATCCAGAAGAAAAGGAAAAAGAAAAGGGGAGTTGACTATAACGCCGAGATCCCGTTTGAAAAGAAGCCCGCTTTAGGTTTTTATGACACATCGGAATGTCTGTGTAATGTTCTCACCAAAGTACACCTTACTGTGTGATAAACCAATTACCTATGATCTCTTGTTAATTCTTGTTAGAATCCACAAGAGCCTGTAAGCATGCACCCCCAACCTTTCCCATCAGCAGTGGAGAGAAAATGATTAAAATCTACAGTTAGTATATATTGACTGTGAACTCAGGAGGGACCAGTCAGTAAAGAAACTTACATCCGCATCAGTAATGTAACTCTGTCACATTACTAGTTTTTGAATCCCTTCTTCTGCTTCACGATGCCTTGTTCCTTCTGCCTTTCAACTTTACCAGTCCTTGTCATAGGGAAAATCCATATTTGTGAGATGCTGAAGCTATAAAAGAAGAGTATTTTACATGTAGAAAAATTCAGGTGGGGCTGGAATTCAGCTGAACATTCTTGAGACATGTTTCTTTTCTGAGACCTGTGCTTGTTAACACTTTAAAAAACATAGAATCATAGGATCACAGAGCTGGAAGGGGCCAGACAGGCTATCTAGCCCAACCCCCTGCTCAGTGCAGGGTCAGCCTAGAGCATCCCCGACAAGTGTCTGTCCAGCCGCTGCTTGAAGACTGCCAGGGAGGGGGAGCTCACCACCTCCCCAGGCAGCTGATTCCACTGTTGAACAACTCTGACTGTCAAAAAGTGTTTCCTAAGATCCAGCAGGTACCTTCTTCTCACCCTTAATTGAAACCCATTAATAGACATAGAAGATGCTATGGCTTACTTTCCTTTCCTGTACCACCTCTCCTGCCCCCTTTTCTGTTTGCACATGTATGAGAAAGGGGGAAGAATGAAAGCCGAATAACGTTTTTGTGTAAAAAAATCTGTGGTCTGGCTTAACATTTTATCTTACAAATTGCTCAGCTTCAAATAACCTTCAGACAACTCAGCCTCAAATAACCACACTAATGTGGCTTTTTCTTTGTAAGACCAGCAAGATATTTGATGAGCTCCGATACAGTGTGTTGCAGTAAGCAAGATCTTCCGTCCATTTCTGAAGAATGTTATTTTTTGTTTAGTTGAGGGATTTTTTTCCTTTTCATTAGGGAAAAAGAAGGAAGAGAACGAAAGAAAGACAAGCAGCAGCTGAAACGGAAGAAGGAATCGGATTTGCCCTCGGCGATACTTCAGACCAGCGGAGTGTCAGAGTTCACCAAAAAAAGAAGCAAGCTGGTCCTTCCAGCTCCTCAGGTAAAAGGCCTTCTTTTGTGTCGTCTGATGGTGGGTGGCCTGTGAAAATCAAACTGCTTTTGAGTCATAGCCAGTGTTCCCTCTAAGCTGAGTTAGTTTGAGCTTGCTCACAGTTTTTTAGCCCCCGGCTCACACATTTTTGTCTTAGCTCAGGAAGGACGGCTCCAGAGCAAACTAATGTATGCAGCAGCCAAATCTCTCGTTCACAACTTTAATGCCAGTAGCTCACAAAGTAGAATTTTTGCTCACAAGACCCCACAGCTTAGCAGCAGCATTGGTCATAGCAACTGCCGAGGATGACTTGTTGCCCACAGGCAGAAACAGTTTAGAAAACAAGTTAAAGGTGTGTAAATAAGCCCCCTCTTTCACTGAAGTTTCTTTTGATGCATATCGCCTGTTGGATTCAGCTTTACAGATCCCTCTGTGCGTTCCAGAATAGGAGCGCTACAGTCCTTCACAGCTGCATTATTTCCATGTAATCAGCCAAAAATACAAAAGCAACCTTGAAGAATGTAAACAGATTTTGTTTTTTTACAAAAGTATTTATAGTGATATTCAATGCTCCCTCTAAGCTGTGGAGTCTTGGGAGCAAAAATTCTACTTTGTGAGCTACTGACACTAAAGTTGTGAGTGAGCAATTTGGCTGCTGCATCCATTAGTTTGCTCCTGAGCTAAGGGAAAAATCTATGAGCTGGAGGCTAAAAAACTGAGCTAGCTCACACTCACTTAGCTTAGAGGGGACACTGGTGATATTATGTAAACTAATGAAAAGTTAACTGAGATAGACAAAATATTGATTCATCCTGATGATAAGCTTATTAAGAAACTGTATGTTATAATGTTAGAAATTAAAACCCCAGATCAGCCGGGAGGAGGGGGTCTTCCCTGCCCCCTTCAGCCGTCTCGCTGAGTTCCCAGCCCCTCCTAAACAGGAGAATGGGAGACCTCAGAAATTGGGCCGGCTACCAGGTTCTGTCACCGTGGTCAAGCCTGTGCCCCTGTGAGAGTTAGGGGGGACGGTCGCAGCGTCGTCTATCTCTCCGATGTCTCGGCCCCGACCCCCTCCTTCACTCTCCAGTTTCCTTCCTCCCCAGTCTCCCTTTCTCGCTCCCCTTTTATACCTGATCCCTCCCTCTCTTCCCTCTCACTGGACACGAGAGGTGTCCATCTCAGGTAGTCCCGCCTCCCTATAAAAGCGGAGACGCTCTGCCCGGGCGTGCTGGTTTGACCACGCCCGAAGCAGGAGGGGGGGTTTGCAAGGCCCAGCATTACTTGGATGGGGCGGCTCCGGCGGCGCCGTCGTCTCGGAGCCTGCCCTTCAGCCGCGCACCTGACGACGCGCCCTATGGGAAAGGGGTTGCGCCGTGCCCGGCACCCCTTTGCCTCGCTGTCTCCTGCCTCCGGCACCTCGGCCTCTTCGCCTGGTTTGGGTGTTCTAGGCAGGGTAAGCTCGGGGTTCGTGGCGCGTTGCTCGGGTGGGGTGGTGTTAGAGCGGCCCGGCTCGGCAGAACCAGGACAATAAACTAACATGCAAACTACAAAATGCATTATTACATTAGAAGACATATAAAGTACAAACGGGAAATAACCACTGTGCCACTGAACATGGTTACTGTCAGAAGTGATTATAGTAAAGTGCAAAAATAGTGGTGGTTGTACCAGCCAGGCGGAAGAAGTAAAGCCACTATTACCAGGTGTCTGCCTGCATTCTGTGTTGCCAGGGGTTACTCTGATACAGTCTCTCTGATATTGAGGTTGGGTTTTTAATCGTTGGGTCAATGCGGCCATTGAACTTCTCTTGTCTTTAAGATTTCAGATACAGAACTTGAGGAAGTGGTGAAAGTTGGCCAGGCGAGTGAGATTGCACGTCAGACAGCAGAGGAGTCTGGGATTATGAACTCCGCTTCCAGCACGCTCTTGTCCGAATACAACGTCACCAACAACAGCATCGCCCTCCGAACACCCAAAACGCCAGCGGCTCAGGATAGGATCCTGCAGGTAAGGCCACTTTAAAAACGTTAATATTAAACCGGCAGTTCTGTCCCTGCGAAGTAACTCTACTAAGGCTTGTTCAGTTTGACTAGGTAGGCAGCTGAAATAGGCTTAAAATCAAATTAATAAAATATATTTAATATCAAATTAAAATCAAATTGAGCTACTAAATCCCCAGTACTTGATATTATTATGCTAAGACATCAATCAATTTCCAGTGGTTAAAATACCGAATACTGCTCTTTGCTAAAGAGACAGTCTTGTCGAGGACACTTTGGCTTGGATTGAGTAGCCATTGAAAGGCACCTTCTGGACCAGAAATTAATATCAGTGAAATATCATTTGGCCTATGATTGGATCTTGGGAGGCCTCATTTATACTTTCGTTCTATGCCCGGTAATTCCACTCTGCGACAGTTCATTTCGGGGTCCACTTTGTATCTGCACTGTATTAATTCTATTATGTTGTGCGTAATGATGACTTTGACGTGGATTTCTTTGTGCTATACAGGAAGCCCAGAACTTGATGGCCCTTACGAATGTCGACACACCCTTGAAAGGCGGCCTCAATACCCCCCTCCACGAGAGTGACTTCTCCGGTGTGACGCCTCAGAGGCAAGTTGTTCAAACTCCGAACACCGTGCTCTCCACGCCTTTCAGGTAAGCCCGTCTACTTGGTTGGGAGGGGCTAAGTGACGCTTGACCATTCCGTGTCGTCATGAGCGGAATCTGCATGCAGGGATGAGTTGCCAGTCCCACTGCCCGGAGCTGCATCCTTCTGTCTCTCATTGCACGCCATTCCAGAGGCGTGCTCTGCAGGAGCCGCTTTGGGAGAGGGTGGTCTGCGCGGCCGCATCACCTGAAGCTGCCTTATACTGAGTCAGACCCCGGGTCCATCGAGGTCAGTAGTCATTATCGTCTACTCAGACTGGCAGCGGCTCTCCAGGGTCTCAGGCAGAGGTCTTTCACATCGCCCTGCTCCCTGGTCCTTTTAACTGGAGATGCTGGGGATCGCACCTGGGACCTTCTGCATGCAAAGCAGATGCCCCGCCACTGAGCCACGGCCCCTTCTCCCAGGCAGCGGGAGCTGGCCAAACTCCATTTGTGCCATCCTTTGGATGCTGGTCCATGGAAGTGGTATTTCATTGTCACTGGTACCGTTTTGATGTACCTCAGTCCATCTCCAAGTTATGGCTATGCAATGGGATCCCTTCCTCTTTTGCCATCCCCCCCCCTCCACTCTCTCACAGATATTTCCGCCATCTTTTGGTTAGCTTGAAGTGTTGGGTTAGCATTAATCTGGCCAGTGACTGCCGACCAGCAGAGATTAATCTCCAGTTTGCCAGCAAAACTGTTCTACATCAGTCCTAGCTTCATTGTGCAGCATGAAGGCAAAGCAAAGGGTGGGGGGACAGTGCACGCTTGGGGCAGGCAGGTGCTTCCGGTCTCCTAGCCATAATCAGGCAATTGGGCAGCGTGACTTCTAAACCAGGGCACCACTTTTCGAATGTGGGAATGTGCCATAAGTAAGATAAGTGAAGTTTGGGGCCTGCCCTTTTTTAGGGTGGATGGTTTTGTTTCTACTATTCACTATGCAACCCTGTTCGCCCCATAATCTCATGATATGTGTCAGGCTCTTCAGTGTTCCAGCAAGCTATACCCTCTCCTTCTGTGTTTCAGTAAGTGACGGAAGAGTGCTAACTGAAGCTTGTAATGTAGAGCTATGGTAGATGATCCAGTAGTAGTCATCTACCATTTGTTTTTATCAATCTCCCCCCCCCCCCCAAAGCACTTGGTAACAATTTAACTGTAACTGTTCTCTCACCCCACACCCATTTCCCCAGTATTTCTATACATTTTCATATTGTTAAAATAGATGTTAGGTAAGAAATGGGATCAACATTTTAGAACCCAGAGGGGCGCGAGCAGCTATTCTGACAACTGCATACATTAGATTGAAAGCTGTGTACAAGCTGTGTAGATTGAGAGCCAGTTTGGTGTAGTGGTTAAGAGCGGCAGACTCTGATCTGGAGAACCGGGTTTGATTCCCGGTTCGTAATTAAGGATAAGCAGTCGTAATTAGGGATGGGCACAAACCAAACCACGAACTGCAACTGTTCTCCCACCCTACAACTCATTTCCCCAGTATTTCTATACATTTTTATACTGTTAAAATAGATGTTAGATAAGAAACAGGCTCAAAATTTTAGAATGCAGAGGGGTGTGAGCAGCTATTCTGACAAGTGCATACATTAGATTGAAAGCTGTGTACAAGCTATGTAGATTGAGAGCCAGTTTGGTGTAGTGGTTAAGAGTGGCAGAACCGGGTTTGATTCCCCATTCCTCCACATGCACCCAGCTGGGTGACCTTGGGCCAGTCCCCGTTCTCTCAGAGCTGTTTTCTCAAGAACAGTTCTCTCAGAGCTCTCTCAGCCCCAGCTACCTCACAGGCTGTCTGTTATGGGGAGAGGAAGGGAAGGTGATTATAAGCTGCTCTGAAACTCTGAGTGAAGGGCAGGGTATACATCCAACTCTCCTACAAGATCTGTGTGGCATTGCTCTGATGCATCGTACTAGGACAGAGGCATCTTTTTTCTAGGACTCCCTCTCATGGATCCGAAGGACTGACTCCTCACGGTGGGATGACTCCAAAGCCCGTAGTGGGAGTCACGCCTGGTAGGACTCCACTTCGTGATAAATTAAATATAAATCCTGAAGAAGGAATGGTGGACTACAGCGATCCATCATATACGAAGCATATGGTGAGTAGCCCATGGTGCTGGCTTGCTTTTTTTATTTTATTTTTGTTATCCATTACGTGATATGGAACAGAGCACTCAAAAATTGAGAGGGATACTTCCCTAATCGAACAAATGGATTTGATTTTTGCTAGCACGACAGTGGCAAGGATAACAACACAAGAGAAGCCAATGTCGGATCAGGCCAATGGCCCATCCAGTCCAACATTCTGTCACACAGTGGCCAAAAATACCAGGTTTAACAGTGGGGCCAGGACACTAGAAACCCTCCCACTGTTGCCCCCCCCCCAAGTACCAAGAATACAGAGCATCCCTTGCCCCAGACGGGAAGTTCCTATCTATACCTTGTGGCTAATAGCCACTGATGGACCTCTGCTCCATATGCTTATCCAATTCATAAGAACGTAAGAGAAGCCAATGTTGGATCAGGCCAATGGTCCATCCAGTCCAACACTCTGTCACACAGTGGCCCAAAACACCAGGTGCCCTCAGGAGGTCCAGCAGTGGGGCCAGGACACTAGAAGCCCTTCCACTGTTGCCCCTCCTCAAGCTCCAAGAATACAGGGCATCACTTGCCCCAGACTGAGAGTTCCTATCTATACCTTGTGGCTGTTGTGGCTATACCTCTTGAAGCTGTCCATGCTTGCAGCAGATCTCTCTGCTGGCAGCGCGATAGAGGAGGGGTAGGGGTGAGTCATGAAGATCCACAGGAAAAGAGAGGCGAGGGGGTGCTTTAAAGTCCACAGAGATTCACCCATAGGAAGCAAGTCCCCAGCAAAACCATGAAGCTTCCCAGTCCTCTCCTGGCTTAGCAGTCTGCACAAGAAGGAGGGAGTCTAGTCTTTGGGCACGTTGCATTTGTTAGGCCAAGAGGAAAAAGAGCACTTGGTGGGGGCCGGGGCAGGGTTTGCGCCTCTTAGGGCCGTTTGCCCAAACCTCCTTACAGCGGCTCTTCTCTGGCCGTAGAAACATGCACACGATCGCTGTAAAACAGTGCTGATGGTCGTATTGTAACGAGGATAACAGTGAAGCCCATTTCACATGGCATATGGGAAAGGAAAGGAGATCCCAAGTGCATCTAGGGAGGCTGTTTTCAGACGCATTTGTGTCTGTAACAGACTTCATGGAACAGGAACTGTTCAGTCCCGAGGAGAGAGAGTCTCTCCTGCAATCCCACCCACACCTCTCATTCCTGAGTTTGGCTCCCAGCTGTAAATACAGGACCTCATAATGAACTTCCTGTCTTCACAGAGCAGAACTTTATTTTTTTTTTTAAAGGTGCCATTGGCTTTCTAAATTCTTTCCACTTCCTTGGAAATTTCTAGCTCTGTTCCTTAAGACTGTCCTGTTAGCTGTGGCACAAGCAGCATTTATATGAGTGTTCTCCTGAAAGCTTACGATCTGGTTGTAGGCACTTGCCTCTGGATTTTGACACGCAAACTTGGAAGTGTATTTTTGATGCGCTTGTCTTTGTGTCTTGCAAAATCTGATCTCCTTTATAAATTAAAAAGGGAATACCTGCCTTCCCATTTTACTTTCAAACAACACTGTTCTGTGCAAAAGAGAAAGTCCGTCTCTTCCTTTGCTTTCGGAACATGAATTGTTTTATATTGTTGACGAGATTACAGTCGCAATAGCCTTCACAAATACCAAGACATGCAGGGCTCTTGCCCTGAAGTGGTTGTGGTGTGTTTTATTGTTGGATGTGTTGTCAGAGAACATGTTGTGGAATCAGTCTTCTTAGGTAACCCTGTTATTGAAGAAGTTTGGCAGGAAAGGTGACATCCATCTTCTCCAAGGAAGTACATATGGAATGAAGAGTAGAAGCTGCCTTATGTCCAAAGTGCATTGCTTATTCAAGCCATCCTGGCCTTCTCTGGACAAACACTTGGCACAGACAAACATCCCTTGTGGGAGATGATCAGCAAAGTCTGTGTTTGCTCTTGTCCATATCTGTGGGTGGCTGCTGCAATCGTAATTAGGGATGGGCACAAACCGAACCATGAAGCAAAATTCATCACAACTTTTGCTGTTCGTGGTTTGTGAACGGAAGTTTGTGAGAGATCTACCGTCATGAACTTCCCTGAATTTTTAAAGCAGTGCATGGTGATTTGTGGACAGAGCAAAAAGCAGAGGTTTAAAGGGACTCCAAGTCCCCTTACACCCCTGCTTTCTGTTTCCTGTGAACGGGGCAAAAACAGCTGCACTTTAAAGGGACTGCAGAAGACAACCCGAAAAACCACTTTTTCTTGGTTGGTCCATGAGAATAGATTTTTTTGGGGGGGGAATGGTTCGACCATTTTGTAGCTCTTACCTATCTCGCTCTGTGAACTCAAAACTGACTCTACTGTAGGATGATAGTTGTGCATACGAGGGACTGTGCCTGGGATTGGTCCACAGCCAGTTAAAATGACTGAAAATGGAATTTTATTTTTTAACTTTATTCCGCTTTTTATTTAGGAAAATTAACACGTAGCTTGTGTTTAATTTAGTAAACTACTTCAACTTCCCACAGGAGAGAGAATCCCGTGAAAATCTGCGTCTAGGGCTCATGGGCCTTCCTGCTCCCAAGAATGACTTTGAAATTGTCCTACCAGAAAATGCAGAAAAGGAGCTTGAGGATCACAATGCCGACGATGCCTACATAGAAGACGCAGCAGATATGGATGCTCGCAAGCAGGTAGGAATAAGTTTTTGGATTCGTACAGAAGCCCAGTTCGTCATGCCATTAATTTGTCCTCCAGAGATGGGGAGGAGGTGGCAGATCTTCCCCAGGATTTCCACTGAGAATTTTCCATGTCTACAAAGTCCGTTTCCCCATAAAATTAGTAACAAGGATTAGATGCCATTATCCTCATCCAATATTAAGCCATCTCGGCGGTTTCGAAGTTGTTCTAACTAATATCTTTTTTTAGAAGATTTATCCCTAGACATCGTGTGAGAGGGTGCACGTACGTTCTGTTGATCTGTTAACTGAGATTGGGAAGGGAATACAACCGGAAAGGCATATAATAATGCTGATTCCAAAATCAAGCTGTGAATTTGCCTGACTGGCAGGGCAAGTCAAATCAGAAGCCAAGGCTGAAATTCTAATGATGCATCTCCTCTCCCAGTTAGAGGGATATAGTAACCACCCACCCATCTGATGTGGAACTTTCAAGTCGTGCCACACAGTGTCACCCAGCGGCCGCCATGTCAGAAGGTTAGGTTCGGTTGAAACAGTGGGCAGCCACACCCATGGAATATGACGCACAGTTCTTTGGGTGTGTTAAAACTACAGTAAAATCCTGTGAAGAAGTCTCCTCCTCTCAGGCCATCGATCCCAGTGCGCTGAGGCTAAAGTCACTCTGCATAGGATTGTACTGTTCGTCTGGCTACGATTTTCAGTGCCCTTTCCCCCTTAAATTAACCAGTGTAAAGGGAATATATGCTGTATTGTCTTTAAAGTGTTATTCCGATTTTTGAAAATGCCACATGAGCTTCCGATTATGAACATTAAACCACACTGAATTTTGTTCTTTCCTTTTGTTGTTGTTGTTTTGGTTTGTTGGTTTGTTTTTTGTTTTGACTGAATTTTGTTCTTTTCCTAATCAGATAATTCAGTTCAATGTTTATTGCTGCTGGGACGTCAAATTACCACGGGGTACTTTGTCTACTAAAAATAAGTCGAAACAAATCCGTTAGATCACGCACTGTTGAGAGGGCCAGAAAATTTTCTGATCCATGTTTTTTTCTGGGAAACCCATCTCAATGGGCATCTTTTCCTCACGGTAACTTAGCTAGAATGGATTTGAGGCTGTGATTTGCGGTGTAGGAATGGTTGGTCAGGGACTGTATTATTGCACCCCAGCAAAATATCTGCCCTCAGAACTGTCTTCCTCTGGAATGGAAGGTTCCGTTTGCTCAACAGTCACCTTCGTCTTAGAAGAGCTTTCTGTGTTGTTTTGAACCAAATACCTTAAATGCCCTTCCAGGCTATCCGAGAAGCCGAGCGCATCAAGGCCCTCAAGCAGATGCACAAAGCGGTCCAGAAAGACATGCCCAGACCCTCCGAAGTAAGCTTATTTCATTTATTTATTTAGAATATTCTTTGCAGCCTGTTCAGCTCAATGCTATTTATTATAAAGCACATTCAAGAAGATTTCCCTGAAATAATTTAAAAAAAAACTTGAAAGCAAAATAGATCTTGCTGTTAAGGTAAGTGGGGCAGGTATTATAAATTGTGGGACAGAAATCAGCTGATGGAAGGCCGGGGTCAGAGGCGGCACCTCAGTTAATGCAGTGTGGAGGAATGTTCCCTCTAAGCTCTGGAGTCTCGTGAGCAAATATCCTACTCTGTGAGTTACCGGCATTAAAGTTGTGAGCGAGCCGTTTGGCTGCTGCATCAGTTAGTGTGCTCTGGAGCCCTCCTTCCCGAGCGAAGACAAGAGTGTGTGAGCCGGAGGCTAGAAAACTGTGAGCTCGCTCATACTCACTCAGCTTGTGTCAGTCACAAGCTCTGGCACAGCTGTCCTTGAAAAAGAGCAGTTTGTGTCAGAGCTCTCTCAGCCCCACCCACCTCACAGGGTGTCTGTTGTGGGGAGGGGAAGGGAAAGGAGTTTGTAAGCCGCTCTGAGACTCCGAGTGAAGGGCGGGGCATAAATCCAATCTCTTCTTCTTGTTGTTGTTCTTCTTTGAGGGAACACTGGTGTGGAGGTGGCAGTGGCATTTATGGCACCCAAATTGGCAGGCGGGTGGGAGATGCAGGTCGAGGTGTTGACTCACCACCCCTTTCTGTAATCTCTGAGCAGGCCTTCAGGAGAGCGAATGTTACGTGGTGGCTGGAGTGTGCAGGCCCAGGTTGAAATCCCCACCAGGCATAAAGCTCACTAGTCATCCTTGCGCCAGTCATCCTTTCTCACTCTCACTTACGTCACAAGGGCTGTTGTGAGCCAAAATGGGGAGAAAAGCCATGTATGCCCTCCTGCACTCGTTGGAGGAAAGGTAGAATCAAAATGTATAGGCAGGAAAACTCATTATTGGTAAGTGCGATAGTATAGCTGTAACGGAAAGCTTAATTTCAGAGCAAAGTTTACACGCATGGGCAGCTGTTTGGAAGGTAGCCTGCAGCTGAGTGGTCATGTGACCAGAGAGGGAGTGTGTGTGTGACGTAATGGTTTTTGGAATCTTCAGTATTGAACGAGAGGGAGGAAAAAAGGGTTGAAAAGGGTGGTTAACGGCTGACTGCTGACCAGAAGAGGAAGGGGAGAAAGGGTGTTCTCGGATGGAAGAGAGAGCGTGGACCCTGTGAGCTGCTGAGGAGTTTAATGAGAGAAACTCCTGGTGTATAACTCAGACATAGTGTTCCTCTATAAGAAAGCCTGTTGGGGAAGGTTATACAGTTCTAGCTAGGGACCAACTGCAAGTGAAGCGGTTTAAGGAGACGCTAGGCTGTGGGTGAGCCTTCGATAGAACAGAGATATAAAAGATGGAGTGTGCAGGAAGGGTGTGGTCTGGAAGAAAACTAAAAGACCGAAGAGCAGTCCAAAGTTAAATAAAAAATGGGGGGGAACAAAATAAAGCCTGAAAAACTCATTGACTCCCTGTATATAACACCCTGACCCCCGGTGTTATTTTAAATAAGCTTGTATTTGTGTTTAAAGTGGAGGGTGTCATAAACCTCTGTGTCGAAGAGGGCGAACTGGCGGTAGCGTGCTGAGAGCCTCCTGCAGTTACAGTAGCCAAGTGAAATGTGCTGAGAGCCCCCTGCAGTTACAGTAGCCAAGTGAAACGTATGAAGGCAGTAAAACGCTTCTTTATATTTATGTGGGCTTACGGGTATCCATCATGTGCTCCTGGGTGCATACTGAATCAACTATAAATAACTCTCGACTGTGTCTTGTTGCAGAGCCTGCTTTTTAAGCATGGACCCTTTTTTGCACGCGCTTCCTGTTTTTGTTTTAGGTCAACGAAACAATCCTGAGGCCCCTGAACGTGGAGCCCCCTCTGACCGATTTACAGAAGAGCGAAGAGCTGATTAAGAAGGAGATGATCACCATGCTCCACTATGACCTCATCCATCACCCTTACGGGGAGCTGCCCGGGGTCAAAAAGGGGAAAGCCCCGGGATTTGGCACCAGTAGCACAGAGCACATCATGTACCTGGAACACAATTCTTACGACAAGTTCTCGAAGGAAGATATCAAGAAGGTACGTTATTTAAAAATGAATGTTTTGGTCGAAGCCAGAGAGCTCCGTCTGTTCCTGCATCCCTCCCGGCCTACTACCAAACGCCTCCTTGCCTTACTTCTGAGATTCCTGGGGGCAGGTAGCTCTCTTGCTGTCGCCCTCCAGCTTCTAGTGTTTAGAGAGAGAGTCACAATAGAGGGAGGTGCCTCCCTTTAGCCATCGTGGGCGAAAGCTGTGTCTTCCATGGATTTGTCTGCTCCCTGGCTAAGGCCATTTAGGACACTGGCCATTCTCTCACCATTACAAATCATGTTGTGCAAAGAGGCACTTCCCATTCGTGTCCTGGGTGTATTTCTTCATCATTCGTCTGTTCCACCTTTGGCACAGAGTAGCATAGCACTAGAGGGCCGTGGTAGCTCAGAGGTTAAGATGCTGAAGCTGTCTGTAGTTCAGCAGTTCAAGAACCGAGTGTTTTGTGAGCTCCCGTCTCTGGCCCCAGCT
>NW_015164376.1:47787-48032 GCF_001447785.1 Gekko japonicus | reverse complement strand
TCGACTGTGTGACTGAACAGCAACAAATAAGCTTATGTCTGCATGCACACTTCTTCAGGTAAAAGGTAAAGGTTCCCTTGCTCGAAAGCCAGTCAAATCTGACTCTAGGGTTGCGGTGCTCATCTCCGTTTCAAAGCCGAAGAGCCAGCGCTGTCCGAAGACGTTTCCGTGGTCATGTGGCCGGCATGACTAAACACCAAGGCGCACGGAACGCTGTTACCTTCCCACCGAAGCGGTACCTATTT
>NW_015164376.1:29554-47360 GCF_001447785.1 Gekko japonicus | reverse complement strand
CCCTGGGTAGGTCCTAACCCAGGGGTCCCCAGCCTTTTTGGTCCTGCAGGCAATTAACACAGGGCAGTGGTTGCAACCATACAATGGCTGCCACAAACCCTCGGGGAGTGAGGATATGTGTAACTCTAACAGTAACTCTTCAATGTTTCAGGCAGAAGCTTTGTTTAACAGTATTCCTCTTCGAATATTGTTTGTTTTCTTTTTTTAAAAAAAGTTGAGCATGAACATAGGGTACCTGGCGCCTCTGACGAAATGAGCCGTGATGCATGAAAGCTCACCCCTTGCCACAATTTTTGTTAGCTTTTGAGGAGCTAGTGGACACTTGCTCTTTTCCACAGCATAACTTCAGCCACACAGTGAAGATCTTTTTGTTGTGGTGGTAGCTGCTGCCAGGACCACGGGGGGGGGGGGACTGGCTGCCTATAGCATACTGGATTCACTTTAAGGTGCTGGTTTTGACCTTTAAATCCCTTTATGGTCAGGGTCCGGCATACCTGATGGTCTGCCTTTCCCCATATGTTCCCCAGAGAACACTGCGTTCAGGGGTCCAAAAACGGCTGGCCCTCCCAGGCCCCAAAGATGTCAGGCTGGTGATAACCAGGGCCAGGGCCTTCTCGGTGGTGACTCTGTACTGGTGGAATGAGTGCCCGGAGATCAAGGCCCTACGGGACCTTTCACAGTTCCGCAGGGCCTGTAAGACAGAGCTCTTCCACCAGGCTTTCGATTAGGAGCTGCCTTAAATACCTAGGAGAGACAACGTGCCCTGGCTTTATCACATTCAGCCTGTCTCTCCGCATAAATTAGTTGATCAAATTGAGCTGATGTGAGAATACCATCAGGACTATCACCTAAGTAGTGGTATGGTTTAATCTAGGAATCTCTGCTCTTGCACTTTAATTGAGTAACTATTTCTGGCACTTTAGGAAAATGGATAATTGACTGTTTGGTTGTTTTATGTATGTTTTTACTGTATTTATATATGCATTTTTATGTAAGCTGCCCTGAGCTGCCTTGGCGGGGAGGGCGGGGTATAAATCAATCAAACAAAGTGCTGTCTGTCTAAAGAATATTGTATTGGGTTGGATTGGATTGGATTGGATTCAAAGGATCAAAGAGCTTTGCTAAGGGCTGTGAGCTATGATTTGGTATGTTTGTGTTTTAATATTTTTAATCCTTAATGTAAGCCGCCCTGAGCCTGCCTGTGGCGGGGGGGGGGGGGTAAAAATTGAAGTAATTAATTAATTAATTAATTAATTAATTAATACATCAATAAAATTCCTGGGCCCAAGTCAGCTGAAGGGCTCTTGAAACCAGTGCCATGCTGCATTTAGCAAGTGCATTTCAATTTATTTTACTTCTAATGCAGTTCTATACTGCAGCCACAGGGAATGCAGAGCACCGTAATCAGCAGCAGCTCTGTTTTCTACTGGTTCTGACTTTCTGCAAAGTTTGCCACAAGGAAGCAAACATGTACATATCCTACTATCAACCAAGCTAGTACTGGAGCAAGGCAAGGCTAGCCCACATGGCTCACGTCTGCTTTAGTGATTGCCAGACTTCAGCCTCCTAAGAAGGTCATTGTTTCTAGCAGTCTGTTTCCCTCTTCCTGTCCTTCCACCCAGGTCCATTGTTTTGTCTGCACAGTCAGATCTTGCAATGTTAATATGTTGCAGAAAGTAAAAACAACGTTTCCTTCTCTTATTAATTTATATTCCTCTTTTTCATACTGTTCTCCTCCTTCATTTTGCTCTTTTCCTTTCATGATCTACCTTCATTTCCCCTCCCCCCCTTCTAATCCCCCCTTTATATGTCAGTCTTGGTCTCTCAACTCCCTGATATGCACCTGAGAACACACGTAATAGCATAGCAGCAAATCCTTGTTAATAGCATGAACAAAAGTATGTTCATATGGAGCAGAGGTCCATCAGTGGCTATTAGCCACAAGGTATAGATAGGAACTCTCGGACTGGGGCAAGTGATGCTCTGTATTCTTGGTGCCTGGGGGGGGGGAAAGTAACAGGGGGAGGGCTTCTAGTGTCCTGGCCCCACTGCTGGGCCTCCTGATGGCACCTGGTATTATTGGCCACTCTGTGACAAAGAGTGTTGGACTGGATGGGCCACTGGCCTGATCCAACATTGGCTTCCCTTATGTTCTTATGTGGGTGTGCGTAATAATTTCATCACGATCTATCAAAATGGGAAAAGAATGCTTCCCTTTACATGCATGATAATGGAATGTTAATCATTTTTAGTGGTTGCACAGGTGGAGCAGAAATATAACTCCCTCCCAACTAAATTTAATTGCATTTTAAACACTGGCCCCGTTCAGACGTGGAAGTAGCTGTGGAAGAGCCATAGGTGGTGGGCGGATTATTTGGGCACGATCACACCGCCACATCTGGCAAGTGGAGCGCACCCGCAGCCAACCTGTGGTTTCCCATGGAAAACCCAGAGTTAAAAACTACCTGCTTCGATGTAGTGTTTTCCAGTAACTGTGCGGCGCGGGTGGGCGTCTGATCGGAGACACGCTGGTAGCCCATCGCATCCAGCAGCCGTCCGCATTGGGCGCATGCGCACAAACACGGTCCTACTGTGTTTTTGCTGTGTTGCCTCAATCGCGCTATCGCATTTCTTTTTTCTCCGCAGCTAAAAGCCTCTGTTCCCCTGCGGATTATCCGGCCCGTGTAACTAGGGCCACTGTTAGAACAATGTGTTGTTGTTGTTGCTGTATTGGGAGGGGGCATCGAATATTCCTTTGCATCCCTGCTTTGCCACTGTAGGCATTATACTCCATGTTGTATGGGAAACGATACAATCTTTTTTGAAAATATGCCTGCAAAATCAGCTCCAGTGATCCCAGGACTTCTCATCCAGCACCCCTACATAATCCATTTGCCCTGCTTTTGCGTTTCGTAAAGATATGAGGGTAAATTGAAATAGATTCCTGACTGATTTACTTTTATTTTCTTCCTTTGTTTTAAGAAAAGGTTCCAGGAGAGATCTGGAAAACTGCAGACTGGTCAGTCTAATGTCGATACCGGGTAAGTTGGTGGAATCCATGATTAAAGATAGAATCAGTAGGCATATTGATGAACGAAAGCTATTGAGGAAGAATCGGCATGGATTCTGTAAGGGAAGATTTTGTCTCATGAAGCTTTTAGGGTTCTTTGAGGGGGTAAACAAGCATGTGGACACTTGGAAGACCATTGCTTTGACCATGCGGACTTTTGTTGGCAGGGTGATGTCTCTACTTTTTATTAAACTAGCCCCAACAAATGCATTCAAAAGGGAAAGAAGTTAGCTTAAGTATGTCTAGTTCTGGCACAGACTGCAGCCATTTGCAATGCACCAGCGCAACAATCCAATCACACAATGAGATCGGTCGATGCTCCCAACTTAGAATCAGTTGTTCTCTCTGGGACTGGCATTGCACTGGTATGAGAAGTTTTGTTCCTCTACAAAACTGGACGTGGGTCGGACTGGGAAGAGCTCGCCTAAACACTAAACACTACAGTCCAAGGAGAGTAAAAATGGGTTAATTAACAGGAAACAGAGAGTGAGTATATATGGGCAGTGTTCCCTCTAAGCTGAGTTAGTGTGAGCCAGCTCACAGTTTTTTAGCCTCCAGCTCACACCTTTTTGCCTTAGCTCAGGAAGGATGGCTCCAGAGCAAACTAATTTATGCAGTAGCCAAATCACCTGCTCACAACTTTAATGCCAGTCGCTCACAAAGCAGAATTTTTGCTCACAGGACCCCACAACTTAGAGGGAACATTGTATATGGGCAGTCTTAGTAATGGCAGGTGGTAAGCAGTGGGGTATGGCTGGGTTCGGTACTAGGTCTGGTTCTTTTAAGCTTGTTCATAAATGATTTGGAGTTGGCTGGCTGGGGGGCAGGGCCTGCTGGCGGTGGGCCCCCACCTCCACCGGGGTGGGTGGGTCTGGCCACCCTAATCAGAAGCCAATAGCTGCCACCCTTCTCTTTCAAAAGGGCCGTAGCCCATTCATGGCTCTTTCCCGAAGACTGGAAATGCTCAGCTACCGTTTTCGTGGAAGGCAGTGGGGAGAAAGAAGCGCTACTCGAAGAGACTGACAAGACATCACGGACAACAAGAAATAGCAGTCGCCCAAACGAAAGAATGAAAAGATAGAAAAATCTATAAGGACAGCAAGATGACTCACTTGAGAAGCAGGAGGGATTATCCTACAGAGGGAAGCCGAACAAGTCTATAATAGGCTCTTTTGTGCGAGCCCAGCGTTTTCAAAGGAAGAGAAATAAAGACCAAGGACAGGGGTTCTAGCAGACTGAGGGATTGACTGCCGTGAAGATTTAGGGCCAAAGCAGACATAATGAGTGTCGGGAATCACAGTTTGCCTGTAGAAAGCAAACTGTCGGTGCATTAGGGTCCTCTCTGGGCAGCGGGGAGGGGCTTAACCCTTCGATTCCTACGATATTTTGCCACGGAAAACTGTGCTGTTATAAACACCTTAAAGGGGGAAAAAAGGAGACGGGCCTTTTGTGTTTCCCTGTAAATTGCGAATACCTGCGTTTTGCAAACTGGCGGCAGGGGTGGAAAGTACCATGAAGTTGCACCCGACTTATGGCAACCCCATAGGATTGTCAAGGAAAGAGACATTCAGAGATAGTATCATAGAATCACAGAGAATCACAGAAATAAAATGAATTCTAATAGAGAGAAGTGCAAAGTCCTACACTTAGGTACAAAAAAAAATCAAAGGCACAGATATAGAATGGGAGGGACTTGGCTTGACAGCAGCACATGTGAAAGGGATCTAGGCGTTCTGGTGGATCAGAAGCTAAACATGAGCCTACAGTGCGATGTGGCTGCGACAAAAGCGAATGCAATCTTAGGATGCATTCACAGAAGCATTGTGTCCAGATCACGGGAGGTGGTCGTTCCGCTCTATTCTGCTATGGTCAGGCCTCACCTGGAGTCTTGTGTCCAGTTTTGGGCACCACATTCTAGGAAGGATGTTGACAAGCTCGAGCGTGTCCAGAAGAGGGCAACCAGGATGGTGAGAGGGTTGGAATCCAAGTCTTACAAGGAAAGGCTGAAAGAGTTGGGGATGTTTAGCCTGGGAAAGAGAAGGCTTAGAGGGGGACACGATTGCAGTATTCCAAGTATTTGAAGGGCTGTCATGTAGAAGATGGAGCAGATCTCTTCTCTCTTGCTCCGGATTGCAAGACTAGATCTAATGGGTGGAAATTACAAGGGAGTCGTTACTGGCTAAATATCAGGAGAAACCTCCTAACTGTTAGAGTGGTTGAGCAGTGGAACAGACTGCCTCGGGAGGTGGTGGATGCTCCTTCGCTGGACGTTTTCAAGTGGAGGCTGGACGACCATCTTTCATCGCTTTCCATTTTGAATAGTGTCTGACGTCATCTGATTTTGTGCCTCTATGATCTCCTCTCTCTCAATGCCATTCAAATCTCCCAACGCTTCAAAAACAGCAGTTGTAATTTTTTCCAGCAACTGGCAGAGGTCATTTCGGGGGGGAACGCGGGGGAATGCAGTTCCCCCGGGTGAGGTGCAGGGGGCGGGGCACATGATGAAGCCCCACCCCCTGCTTCCGGCCGCCCTGCTTCCAGCCCTCATTCCGCCAGGAGGAGGCAGGAGAAGAGGGAGGGTAAGTTGCTTCCTCCCCGCCTCTCCCCACCCCTGCCTGCCTGGGGCCAGGGAGGGCCTTGGCGGGGCTTCCTCGCACTCCCACTGGCCTTGCAGGTCCACCGCCGGGCCCCTGATGTCAGGGGGTGTGGCATATGCTAATGAGTTATGCTAATGAGTTCCCCTAGCTCTTTTTCTACGAAATGACCCCTGGCCACAGGAACTAAGCACCGATGCTGCAACCCTTCCTGCTCTTCCCTCTCATGATCTGCCTCAGTTCACAGGATCCGCACTGCTGTCAGATGGCCATCTAGCCTCTGTTTGGCAACCTCCAAAGAAGGAGGGCCCACCACCTCCCGAGGAAGCCTGTTCCACTCGGGAACCGCTCCAACTGTCAGGACGTTCTTCTGAACGTTTAGGCAAACCCCCTTCTTATTTAATTTCAACCCGTTGGTTCTGGTCCGACCTTCTGGGGCAACAGAAAACAAAAGATGGTTTACCATTGCCTGCCTCTGCGTAGTCACCCTGGATTAACTTCGTGGTCTCCCATTCAAAGAGTAATACCAGCCAATCCTGATTAGCATCCGAGACCTGATGAGATCAGGCGAGCCTGGGCCATCCAGATCAAGGGAGGAGACATTCAGAGGTCTTTGGCTGTTTCCTGCCTCTGCGTAGCAACCCTGGACTTCCTTGGGGGTCTCCCACCCAAGTACTAACGAAGGCCAACCCTGCTTAGCTTCCGAGATGGGATGAGATCAGGTGAGTCCGGGCCATCCAGGTCAGGGCCATTAGTTAAGTTCTATCAAGTTGCAGCTGACTTCTGGTGACCTCGGAGGGTCTTCAAGGGATAACTCACTGAAAATGTCAGTCAGTGTGTGACTGCAATAAAGAAGGCCAATGCTATGCTGGGGGTTATTAGGAAGGGTATTGAAAACAGATCAGCCAATATCATAATGCCCCTATATAAATCAATGGTGCAAACTCATTTGGAATACTGTGTACAGTTCTGGGCACCACACATTAAAAAGGATATTATAGCTTTGGGAAAAGTGCAGAAAAGGGCAACTTGAATGATAAAAGGGTTGGAACACTTTCCCTATGAGGACAGGTTAAAGCGCTTGGAGCTCTTTAGCTTGGAGAAACGACGACTGAGAGGTGACATGATCGAGGTTTATAAGATTATGCATGGGATAGAGCAGGTAGGGAAATAGGTACTTTTCTCCCTTTCTCACCATACAAGAACTCGTGGGCACGCCATGAAACTGCAGAGCGGTCGGGTTAGAACGGATAACAGGAAGTCCTTCTTCACCCAAAGAGTGATTAACACATGGAATTCACTGCCACAGGAAGTGGTGGCGGCTACAAGCATGGACGGCTTCAAAAGGGAATTAGATAAGCATATGGAGCAGAGGTCCATCAGTGGCTATTAGCCACAAGGTATAGATAGAGGCTCTGGGGCAAGTGATGCTCTGTCATCTTGGTGCTTGGGGGGGGGTCAACAGTGGGAGGGCTTCTAATGTCCTGGACCCACTGGTGGACCTCCTGATGGCCCCTGGTGTTTCTGGCCACTGTGTGACACATAGAGTGTTGGACTGGATGGGCCTTTGGCCTGATCCAACATTGGCGTCTCTTATGTTCTTATGTTCTTAAGGCGAGAGGCGTTCAGAGGCGGGTCCCCATTGCCTGCCTCTGGACTTCCTCCGTGGTCTCCCACCTGAGGACCAACTGGGGCCGTCTCTGCTTAGCTCCAAGACCTGATGGGATCAGTCTAGCTCAGAGCTGCCAACTACCTGGAGGGAAAAAAGCTCCCGTCTCTCTGAAAGAGGCTTAATAGGACGTCATACACAAGGTGGTGTTATTCACGTCCAGGGGTCATTCCGTAGAAAAAAGGGTGCTGGAGCTCATTAGCATAACTCATTAGCATAACTCATTAGCATATGCCACACCCCCTGACATCACCGGAAGTGTGTCAGAAGGCAACACCCACCGCTCAGGCTCCACTGGACTGTTTTGGACTGCTAGCTATTGGAAGGGGGAATGTGCAGATCTGCCCTCGCAGAGGAGGGAGAGCTTGTGCCTGAATAAAACTTGGTCTTAAAGGTGCCACTGGACTCTTTTGGACCAGGGGGCTGGGGAGGGGGGCTCTGCAACTTACCTGGCTGCTTCTTGCTCTGACTGAGGGCTGCTGGGAGCAGGGGGTGGGACTTGTTGCATGTGCCTGCCCCCTGGGCTCTTTACTGCCGAAGCTCCACTCCTGTGCACTCCTGCAGGAAATAACTGCACTTTTCCCAGTGCTATAATATCCTTTTTGAGGTGTGGTGACCAGAACTGTACACAGTACTCCAAATGAGGTTGTGCCATCGATTTATACAAGGGCATGATGATTCTTGGGTTGGTAAGAGAATGCTCGGTCTTTGCCTCATTCCTCAGACTTACAGTGCACCACAGGACAAGCTGATATTCTCCCGAGGAACTCTGTATTCTCATCTTCTGCAATTTTTTTTCTGATGTAACAGAAAGATATTTTTGAAGAGGTCTCCATGAGCATTTGGAAAACGATTTTGGAAGTCTTCAAAGGGTGTCCGCCCTGCACATAGGAAGCTGGCCTTTCTCCTTATTGTTTTGGAAGAGCTACACATGAAGGTGAGCCGGGACCTTGGTTCTGTTCTCTTCAGTTTATTTCGATACACGATTGGCTCGAAAAGTATTCATAAAAGCAATAAAACCATCATGTACGATACCAAGACCAACAACAACAAAAAAAGATTTATAGGTGTCGTTAGAATCCAGCATTTCAAACTTCTCGCACACGTTTCACAATAGAGGGGGTCAGTTATTTGAAGACTCGGCCATCTGCTTTCATACCTCGTGTGCCATTATACAAAATGTTGTTACATTACGAGTAATTTATTTAGAGGAATCTGAAAGGAGGAGGGAAGTGTAGAGTTGCTCTGATCTTCCTGGGGAATTTATTAAAATTGGTGTAATGTATTAGAAAAGTATATCATTATAGAAGAAGAAGAAGAAGAAGAAGAAGAAGAAGAAGAAGAAGAAGAAGAAGAAGAAGAAGAAGAAGAAGAGGAGGAGGAGGAGGAGATTGGATTTATACCCCCCTTTCACTTCAAGTCTCCGAGCAGCTTACAATTTCCTTTCCCTTCCCCTCCCCACAACAGACACCCTGTGAGCAATGTTCCCTCTAAGCTGAGTTAGTGTGAGCTAGCTCACAGTTTTATAGCCTCCGCCTCCCCCATTTTTATAGCTCAGGAAGGATGGCTCCAGAGCAAACAAATTTATGCAGTAGCCAAATTGCTTACTCACAGCTTTAGTAGCTCACAAAGTAGAATTTTTGCTCCCAAGACTCCACAGCTTAGAGGGAGTATTGCCTGTGAAGTAGGCGGGGCTGAGACAACTCTTTCGAGGACTGCTCTAGAGAGAACATCTCCGAGAGAGCTTGAGACTTACCCAAGGTCACACCAGCAGCTGCATGTGGAGGCGTGGGGGATCAAACCCGATTCTCTCAGATTAGAGTCCGTGCTCTTAACCACTACACCAAACTGGATATAGTAGGGGCAGTATATGTGGCCAACTGTCTCAACCTTTCCCTTTAGACAAGGGCAAACCCAATGGGAATAAGGAACATGAAGACGTCTGCCTTCCAGAAAAGCTGAGGGCAAGGCATTGGAACCTGCCGAAGTGAAAATTCTGCGAAACTTAGGAATCTCTTTTTTTTAAAAAAAAAAAACATTTTATTAGGATATAATAAGCAAAGTCAAACATAAATCAGAACTTTTATAATTATACATCCTCCCCTCCTCCCCTTTCCCCCCCTATTCGGCTTCCCACAGTGCTCCAACCTCCTGCTTCTTTTCTTAGATGTTCTTCTTCCCTCCCTTTTTTACTCATAGCTCTAGGTAACTTATCCTTCCATTTTCTGTCAGTTTATCTTAATCCATATTTAATATCCTTTAACAGTCAATAATTATCAAAACTAAGTAAGTTTCCCCTTACATCCCAATACTTTTTCAGATATTCTTTAAAGTCCTTCCAGTCTGCGAAAAAGTCTTCTGCTTCCAGATTGTTAAGTTTTCTTGTCATTTTGTCCATTTCAACCATAAAAAGTAGTTTCTTGATCCAGTCCCCCACTTCAGGAACCTTATCCTGTTTCCAACATTGTGCATAAGTCATTCTGGCAGTTGTGATCATATACCACATCAATGTCCTTTTTGCCATATTGACTTCTTCCATTTTTAGTCCCAAAAGTAAAATTTCTGGTCCTTTCTCAAATTTACACATTTCACAATTTTTTCCATTTCTGCATGAATCTCAACCCAAAACTGTCTCGCTTTTTCACATGTCCACCACATATGATAAAATGAGCCCTCTACTTTTTTACATTTCCAACATTTGCTTGACATATTACTATTCATATTTGCAATTTATTTATTTTTTTGAAAAAACTTGGGAATCTCTAAGGAAGCGAGTTAGTCTGCTGGCGAAACCTTCTTGGTAGGAATTCAGTGCAATCAGGTCCTGTCGGACTGAAGAAAGAACATTGGTCTATCAAGGCCAGCATTTGTCTGTCTTGACTGGCAGCGGCTGTCTGAGGTCTCAGGCGGAGGTCTTCCACATCACTCACCACCTGATCCCTTTCGTGGGAGATGGTGGAGACTCAGCCTGGGTCCTTCTGCGTGCAAGGGAGATGCTCTACCAAAGAGCCTTCCCGACTGTGAGCAGAGACGCTGTGGAGTATCAACCCCAGTTCTCTGTCCGCCGGCTGAACTCAGTCTGTCTACTTTCCCTTTCTTAGTCAGCCCGTAGCTAACATGGGGCCCACGGGGCCCGGCCTCCTAATATTTCTTCTGGGCCCCCTCCCTTGGGCTGCCCCCAAAGTGCTCTAACTTACCACCTGCACTGTACTTTCATTTAATTAGCTGGCAGGCCTCCCGAGGCCCCTCCCCGCAAATTCCCTAGCTACGGGGCTAGGCACGATACAGTTTATCGCCGGGGAGGGTGGTGGAAATCAAAACTGTACGGAGAAGGTCAACGGAGCAGGGATTTCCTGGGCATCAGCGAAAAGATTTGGCATGCAGTTTTCGGCATCCTTCCCTCTGTGCCAGAAAACCCGATGGGTTGCAATAAACAAACAAAAGCGTCATTTTGAAGTCCGAAGCTTGACAGGAACAATCGGAAGCTAAGGAAAAGTTAGCTAAACCCTGGGCCTTGAGAGAAACGGTTGTGGCCAAAGTGGACCTAGAGACTGATTGTTATCAGCCTCCCCTCCCGCAAATGTAGGATTTTGTGGGCCGTTTTAGTAGTTCTGTGCTTGATTTGTTTACTAATGAGAAAGTTTGCCAAGGAATTTAAAAAAACCCAACAAAAAACCAACAGTGACAAAGGAACAATCTGTTGTGGCATATTGTAAAACAGTGTCATCTGCGCTGCTATAGTTACAAATGTTTTTAGCATATCCATGATTTAACTGTGTCAGAAACAGTTTTACAAACAGTGGGCTGAGACAAATAAAACTTGCACACCATGCCTTGTGGTTTAGCTGTGAATTAACTGTTTTGTTGTTTTGTTTCCATGCAAGCAGGTTTGACATGCATTGAGCTGTCACTAGGGCATCACATGCACATCTGAAGTGAACACCCACGGCTCTTACTTGTCTGACGTCATTGCTGCTGCCCCCCCCCTATTTTGATTTGGCATTTTTGGTAAGTATAGGACAGGTCTTGGTATTTTTCCCTTTTCAAAGGAAAGAAACCCGTCCTCCAACGTTAGCTAGATTTAGACAGGAAGCACGGATGCCTCTGTCTGGATGGCGACACCCCGACACCGAAGACGTGTCCGCCTGCCTGCCTGCTCTTTCTGCTGACGTTGCCTGTCATGGACCCGGACTCTGTTCATGACCACACCAAACCAGATCACATAGGGGTCACCAACGCATGGACTTGGACATTCTTTTGCACCTGCCTGGCATGATGACGTTTCACTTCCATGCCAGCGCCTTGGAGTGGCACCCGCCACGTGGACTCAATGTTTTGTTGTCGTGGCAGGCCGAACTTTTAGTTCTGCCGCCGCGAAAGGGGGGACTGTAACGATATGAGCTTATGTTTGTATTTCTGTATAGTGGTGATGCTGCTTATGTGTGTCTCTAGCATGAATACCTATGCATTATGTATTCAGGGATTGCTGTATGTTGTGTGTTGCTTTGTTCTGCATCTCATGCTTGCCTAGAAATAGGCTGGCCTGGGCCTGCCGTTGCACATACGGACCATGTGCGTCCCTGGAATGTATCCCATGACTCTTTGGGATGGAGAAGACACCGCGCCATTGCACCCACTTGGAGAGCTATGGAAAATCCCCAGCGAACCCCGGCATTCTTGGAATGGAAAGAGCAAGTGACCCTACTCCCTTAATCTGGTTTGGAGATCTAAAGACAATAGCGTTTATGGCTTTGGAGCAGGAACCAGATCTGCAAATCAAGAGGGTGTCCATGGGAACGGAAGATTCACACCTTGCCAAAAGGCACCTTTGATGTAGGAGTAGGATCTGCATATTGCACCACCCCTTAGGAGAGCGTCATCCCCCTCGTCATCCCCTCGTCACCCCCTCTTCATCCAGTAGTGATAGTTTAGAGGACGGGTTTGATAGTTTATGGCTGGATAGCACATGCCCCAAAAAGAGTTTATTTAAGGAGAAACTCTCCTTTGTCTCTCTGGTTAACCCACCCTTCCCATAGCAGTGCACTAAGGTGCTACAAGTGACTCTACTACTTAAGTTCTCCGGAGTCGCGACCCAGAGAGCTCACACGTGGTTTGGCTGGTCCTACCTGTGTGCCTTGGAGTTCACAAGCTGCTGCATTTCGGCTGCCCAGCGTTCCAAGGAGGAGAGTTCTTCCTCAGCTGGACCTCAGATGAGTATAGCCGTGCCCCATTGTGTCATCCCCATTTTGATGCTTTTGTTATTTTCTATGCTGTAATTGTTCTAATGTACTATTGTAACTAAGGAGCTTGTATGAATTTGTATGATTCCTCCTCCTCCTCCTCCTCCTCCTCATAGTGGGAACCCCAGCTAGGCAGTAAGGATAGTCAGTTCTTACTGCTATACGAACTTATGAAGTTGCCTGATACTGAGTCAGACCACTGGTCTATCAGGCTCAGTATTGTCTGCTCTGGCTGGCAGCTGCTCCTTGAAGGTCTCGGATCAAAATAAATGCTGTGTCTTAATTAAACATCCCTTTGTCTGAGTAGCCCCTTGTGACACTGACGGATGTCAACTGGTTTGAATCTGCAGCATGTTTTATGCATGCTCAGCTTTGCAAGAAAACCCCATGAGGCGTGGCCGTGGCTCAGTGGGAGAGCATCTGCTTGGCATACAGAAAGTCCCAGGTTCAATCCCTGGCATCTCCAGTTAAAAGAATCAAGTCAAAGGATCAAGTTGTAGGCAGTGTTCCCTCTAAGCTGAGTTACTGTGTTTTTTAGCCTCTGTCTCACACATTTTAGCCTTAGCTCCGGAAGGAGGGCTCCAGAGCA
This sequence comes from Gekko japonicus, assembly GCF_001447785.1. NCBI lineage: Eukaryota > Metazoa > Chordata > Lepidosauria > Squamata > Gekkonidae > Gekko > Gekko japonicus. Next base: position 34,198 of record NW_015164376.1, on the reverse strand, counting down.
AACTGATTTATGCAGCAGCCCAACGGCTCGCTCACAACTTTAAGGGCAGCAGCTCACAAAGTAGAATTTTTGCTCGCAAGACTCCACAGCTTAGAGGGAGCGCTGGGTGTAGGTGATGATACTCTGAAGAGCTGGTCTGAGTAGAAAATACTGACTTTGATGGATCACTGGTCTGATTCTGTATGAGGCAGACACCTGTCTTGCTGTGTTGCAAACCCAATTGGGAGGCCTCCATAACTTGACAGGCTGGGTGACCGGCTCCTGTCTGCCTGAACCCTTTGATCATGGCAAGTTCAACCGTTGAAAATGTTCACGGAGAAATCCCCAGCATTCCCAGCTGCCCACGGAGCGCTGGTGCTTCTGCGAGGAAGGAATCCAAATGAAACAGGCTGCAACTTCCTGCACGTCCTTGAGATGGGGTCTCAGCACCCGTTCAAGAGCTGCGGTGGGCCATCTACATTCGTGAATGAAACTGAGCTAACCCCAGAAAGTGTTCCCTGGAGTCTTTTGAGAGGAAGTGCCAAGTACCAAAAACCACCCCGAAGCCATGAGTGCATATATGTATTTATTTATTGAATTCATTTGTACCTTACCTTTTCCCCCAAGGGGGACCCAAAGAGGCTTACTTCACCTCCATTCCGTCCTCACAACAACCCTGTGAGGTAGGCTAGACTGAGAGTGTGACTGGCCCAAGGTCACCCAGTGAGCTTCTATGGCGCAAGTGGGGATTCGAATGCAGGTCTCCCAGATACTAGTCCCACATTGTTAACCAATACCTGGGAAGGTTCAGTCTGGAGAAGAGGAGGTTGAGGGGAGACAGGATGGCTTTCTTGGAGTCCTTGAAGGGCCGTGTCCCTTAGAGGAGGGCAGGGAACTGTTTCTGTGGGCAGCGGAGGATTGAGGACTCGCAAGAATGGGTTTAAATTGCACAGTATTACATCTGGGCCACAAAAATGTCAAGCGCAAAAACTGGATGGGGGATACGTTTCTGGGGAGTAGTGTATACGAAAGAGATCTTGGGGTAAGGGTGGACTGTAAACTGAATATGAGCAGTCAGTGTGATGAGGTGGCAAAAAAGGCAAATTCAGTCTTGGGTTGTATTAAAAGGGCCATAGCATTGAAATTGCAGGAGATCATACCCCCTCTGTATACTGCCTTGGTCAGGCCACACCTTGAGTCCTGTGTGCAGTTCTGGAGGCCTCACTTCAAAAAGGATGTGGACAAAATCGAGAGGGTGCAGAAGAGAGCGACGAGGATGATCGGGGGTCTGGAGACCGAGCCCTACGAGGAAAGGCTGAGGGCCCTGGGAATGGTTAGTTTGGAGAAGAGGAGCTTGAGGGGGGACATGATGGCTCTCTTTAAATGTTTGAAAGGCTGGAGGAGGGCAAGGAGCTTTTCCAGTTGGCAGCAGAGGAGAGGACCTGAAGCAACGGGTTTAAATGACATGCAGAAAGGGTATCAGCTGGATATTTGGAAACACCTTTTCATGGTCAGGGGGGTTCCAAGGTGGAATCAGCTGCCTAGGGAGGTGGTGAGCTCCCCTTCACTGACAGCTTTCGAGAAGAGGCTGGACGGATATTTGTCAGAGATGCTTTAGGTGGGTCCTGCATTGGGCCGGTGGTTGGACTAGATGGTCTGTATGGCCCTTTCCAACTCTGTGATTCTACGATTCTACCCCACATTGGCTTACAGTGTGCGTTGTGCTCATTTGATCACTGTGGTAGAAGTATTCTACAGACATAAGGGACAAAAACAGAGCAAAAGAGCTCAAAGCAGTTGGAAGTGAAGCCTCCCTGAAGTAATGAAGCTGGACCTTGGAAACGAGGCACACTCGCCTATCTTGGCTTTCAAGAGACGGCTGTGTGGTTCAAAAAGATGATAGATGACAACATTTGGGAGGGGGACAGAGTCAGGGAGATGGAAAGAAACCAAGATTTGCGGTTTATGGTGACGTGCTGGCAGACGCATCTCCCAGACCTCCCGGGGATGTGCGCACCAGCGGATAGGAGAGGGGGCGACTGGTCGCCACCCTCCGGGAACCTTAGCAAAAGGCTCCTAACCATGGAGCCAGTTTGGTGTCGTGGTTAAGTGCGCGGACTCTAATCTGGGAGAACCGGGTTTGATTCCCCACTCCTCCATTTGCACCTGGCTGGATGACCTTGGGCAAGCCTTAGCTCTGATAAGAGCTGTTCTTGAAAAAGAGCAGTTTCTGTCAGAGCTCTCTCAGCCCCACCTACCTCACAGGGTGTCTGTTGTGGGGAGAGGAAGGGAAAGGAGTTTGTAAGCCACTCTGAGACACCTTTGGGTAGTGAAGGGCGGGGTATAAATCCAATCTCTTCTCCTCTTCTTCTTCTCTCAGCCCCACCTACCTCACAGGGTGTCTGTTGTGGGGAGGGGAAGGGAAAGGAGTTTGTAAGCCACTCTGAGACACCTTTGGGTAGTGAAGGGCGGGGTATAAATCCAATCTCTTCTCCTCTTCTTCTTTTTTTGAAGGGTAGCCTCTTCTCCAGCAAGTTGCTGGGGAATTAAGGCGCTCTTCCACCCCAATGGTCCTGCCGCTGAGTGTCCGTATGGACCTAGAGCCGCTGACCGGGAGAAGCATCGGAGATCGGGCGTTTGAAACGTATTCTGAGCGAGGTCGAAAGACCAACAATGAACTGTGAGTCGAGTTAAAGCGAATGATGGGATTCTAAAAAGAAAGCACCCATCCCAGGGACCGGCGACAAAAGCGAGCGGGGGAGGTGCCCCTCCCATACGCACAAATGAAAAAGTGACTTAATGGGGGGGAGTGAAGGCAAAAGCGTTGAAATCTGTTTTAAGAGACTTACCAGAGCACAAATAAGCATACGGGCGAATTTCAGAGACTTTAACAACTTTTTCTGAAAGTAAACAATCCATAAAGATGGAGGGGAAGAAGCAGGAGAGAGACAGACTAGCGAAAACGAATCCAGCGAGGAGCACAAGCCCCCGACCGGAAGAAACCACTGAGTTCTCTAAACTGTTGGCAGATTACTTGCGCCCTCTGCTGGAACAGATGACTAATGTCAATCAACAGCTCAAAACTTTAAATGAGAATCTTGCAACTCAGCAGCTCCAACTGACTGAAACTGCAAAGAAGATGGAGGAAACAGCTGAGAAAGTTAAGGAAATGGACGCTAACAATAAAAAAGTTAAGAAAAAGGTGAAAATGCTGGAATAAAGCAAGCTTCGAACGAATCTCAACTTTTACAATTAGAAATGGAGAAAGCAAATTTGATCCTCAGGTTTCAAGGAGGCCCTGAGGTAAAAGGTGAGAATCTAAAGCAACTACTAAGTGAAGCATTGGCCCCAGTTACAGATTTGAAGGTGGAGTATCTTGCAAGTTAGATGGACGTGGTCTATAGGGCTTATTCCTGTGGTAAGAAATATTGAAAGATGGAAGTGTTTGGGTTTAAAATGAACAAAATAGCTTATGAAATCCACATATGTATATCTGCCTCTGCTCTTGCTAGCAAAACTGGCTTGACCTTTTCTTTCACTGATGATGTAACACACTCAAATTGTCAGGAAATTCCCAGGGAAGCTCCACAGATGTGAAACTTGCCAATAACCCCAATTTCCCAGGCCATAAAATATATGACCATTTGGGAAATTGGCAGACTCCAATCCACCCTGCTTTCATCTCTCTGATAAACATCAAAGCACAGTTTATTTCCCTGATTGGGGAACACCTGGAAGAAACAATGACACTGTATTGATCCTTTTGGAATGTGAACTCTTGTTGTGTGCAACCAAGGAAGGAAAACAAAATTTCCTGTAAAACAGTCTCAACTTCTAAATGTTAATTTACACCTGTAATCCGGTTATTAAGGGATCCCTTTGATCTCTGGTATAAATATGGGTGGTTCACAACAGACTTCAGCTGAATCCGAAAGGATTCAGTTAGAGAGGGCCTCTCGAGCGCATGCATGGGGTGGGGAAAACTCTGCTGAATGTTTATTTCTGATGAGGACTCTGCTTCAGATAAAGGGGCAGCTGCCCCCAAACAAGCATACCAGCTAAGGATCAGAAAAGATAAAACAAAGTAGACGCTGAAAGACTCTGAATTGTGCCTTAAATTTTTTATTTTAGAAGATGCTCTGGAGGTTTTCTTTAAACAGTTAAATCAATAGACAATAAGACAAATAACTTAGCATAATTGACTACGTTCAATGTAATTTTAGCAATGTTAGATTAACACTTATATAAGCTGATGCTATGATCTCCCATTTTTGGGATTTTACTTAATAGGTTAACTTTTCTTTCTCCTTATATGTAGTTCCCTTCCCTATTTTTTCATTGTAGTTTGTAGTGTATTAAAAAATGCAATAAAAAATCCCCTTCAGGGGGCTTTAAAAAAAGAAAGAAACCAAGATTTGTGGAATACGAGGAACTGAAATTGTGATGAGAGAAGGAGAGGGAGAGACTGAGGGAATGTTATGTTGTCGAAGGCTTCCACAGCCGGAGTTCATTAGCTGTTGTAGATCTTCTGGGTTGTCTGGCCGTGGTCTTGGCATTGTAGAACCTGACGTTTCGCCAGCAGCTGTCCTCAGAGTCAGGGGTCATTTAGTAGAAAAAGAGGAGGGAGAGCTTGTACCTGAGTAAAACGAGGTCTTAAAGGTGCCA
>NW_015164376.1:19382-29252 GCF_001447785.1 Gekko japonicus | reverse complement strand
ATTAGGGATTCAATCCTAAAAGCAACTATGGGAACACCCTTGAAGATTGGAGACAACAACATCAGGATTCTTAAAGACATACCATTTGAAATAAGACAAAAGAGGAAGAAGTATAAAGACTTGGCGCTTTTTCTACAAACAAATAGCATTGCCTACAGACGGTTAGGAGCTGCGGTGGCTCAAGTGGTTAAGACGCTGAACTGCAGGCTGTGGAAGGTCGGTAGTTCAGCAGTTCGAGACTCAGGTGCTGCATGACAGAGTGAGCTCCCGTCTCTAGTTCCAGCTCCTGCCAACCTAGCAGTTCTAAAGCAAGAAATTGCAAGTAGATAAATAGGTACCACTTTGGTGGGAAGGTAACAGCGTTCCGTGCACCTTGGTGTTTAGTCATGCCGGCCACATGACCACGGAAACGTCTTCGGACAGCGCTGGCTCTTCGGCTTTGAAATGGAGATGAGCACCGCAACCCTACAGTCGGACTCGACTGGCTTTCGAGCAAGGGAACCTTTACCTTTACTTTTTACAGATGGTTAATTCCAGAAGGCATCACTTTCAAATTACACGACAAAAAAGAGAAGATAGACTCCGCCCACAAAGCATGTGAATTCCTGAGATTGCAACTGGGAGAGACAGCTGAGGATGCTAAGGGAGAAGAGGACAGCAAATCTAGCGGCAAAATGGACTTCGGGTCTTCCGATGAGGACTCGGCTTCAGATAAAGGGGTGGCTGCCCCCAAACAAGCATACCAGCTAAGGATCAGAAAAGATAAAACAAAGTAAAGGCTGAAGGACTCTGAATTGTGCCTTAAACTTTTTATTTTAGAAGATGCTCTGGAGGTTTTCTTTAAACAGTTAAATCAATAGACAATAAGACAAATAACTTAGCATAATTGACTACGTTCAATGTAATTTTAGCAATGTTAGATTAACACTTATATAAGCTGATGCTATGATCTCCCATTTTTGGGATTTTACTTAATAGGTTAACTTTTCTTTCTCCTTATATGTAGTTCCCTTCCCTATTTTTTCATTGTAGTTTGTAGTGTATTAAAAAATGCAATAAAAAATCCCCTTCAGGGGGCTTTAAAAAAAGAAAGAAACCAAGATTTGTGGAATACGAGGAACTGAAATTGTGATGAGAGAAGGAGAGGGAGAGACTGAGGGAATGTTATGTTGTCGAAGGCTTCCACAGCCGGAGTTCATTAGCTGTTGTAGATCTTCTGGGTTGTCTGGCCGTGGTCTTGGCATTGTAGAACCTGACGTTTCGCCAGCAGCTGTCCTCAGAGTCAGGGGTCATTTAGTAGAAAAAGAGGAGGGAGAGCTTGTACCTGAGTAAAACGAGGTCTTAAAGGTGCCACTGGACTGTTTTGGTCTGGGGGGCTCTGCAACTTACCTGGCTGCTTCTTGCTCTGACTGAGGGCTGCTGGGAGCAGGGGGTGGGGCTTGTTGCCCGCCCCCTGGCCTCTTTACTGCCGGAGCTCCGCTCCTGTGTGCTCCTGCTCAGAGGTATAACACAGAAAGATGGAGTACTCTCTGTGTTTCAAGAGGGAATGTTAGCTTCCAACTTAACTCAGTGGCTCATTCCATGTCCCTGAACTCATAAAAAGTGTCCTCTGGAGAAAGAAGAAAACCCACAACGTGCATAAAATTAATGGGACGTTCCGAGAAGCGCCATGAAAATTTGAGTGCTCCCGAAGGCCATCAGGTGTCGCAGCTTTGCTCCTGTTCCTCCGTAAGACTCCCCAAGAAGGAAGGAAGGAGGGAGGGAGGGACATTGCTGGGTGAGGAAATACGACAAATTTATTTTAAGGTTTTTTTGGGGGGAGGCAATCATTGTATATGTTCATGAAATGAAGCTTGAAGTTGGTTTGTTTTAAATTCAGAAAAAAAGACTATCCACTGGGATTCATCAGCCGTTGGCACATCACGGTGGCAAAAGATAACTCGGCGTGAGAAAAAACCTCCTCCAGAGGCATTCTTAGAAAAATAACCTAAAATAAAACTTTATGCAAGGAATCATTTATGTATCCTCTTCTGTCCAGGACTAGAATCGGCATTCGTGATCTGCCGGAGCAGAGCACCACCCAACAGAAAACTGGTAGCATAATACAGCCAGCAGCCGGGAAGCCAGGGCACATTGTCAGACTCTGCGGTTTCTCCCCCCACAACTGAAAGAGAGCTTAAGCTAGAAAGACTGACAGTCCCTCTCAAGATGAGTCGCTGTGTTATTCTGTTTGTAGCAGCAGAAAAGAGCCAGAGTCCAGGAGCACCTGAACGATTAACAAAATATGTGGCAGGGGAGGAGCTTTTGTGAGTCACGGCTCACTTCTTCAGATATGTCTCAAAAATCCTTAGGATTAGTTGGGCAAGCATCCAAGAGTGTTCTAATAGTTGTACACCAGGGGTCATTTCCTGCAGGAGCACACAGGAGCGGAGCTCCAACAGTTAAGAGCCCAGGGGGCGGGCACATGCAACAAGCCCCACCCTTTGCTCCCAGCAGCCCTCAGTCAGAGCAAGAAGCAGTCAGGTAAATTGCAGAGCCCCCTTTCAGGTACAAGCTCTCCCTCCTCTGCCCAGTGGAGCCTGAGCGGTGGGTGTTGCCTTCTGACACACTTCAGGTGATGTCAGGGGGTGTGGCATATGCAAATAAGTTATGCTAATGAGCTCCTGCACCTCTTTTTCTACAAAATGACCCCTGGTTGTTCAGCAGCAAACACAAATTCATTTCTACATCTGCTTGAACACATACAAACATGAAGCTACCTTATTCAGAAGTTGGATTCTATGGCATTACACCTTGCTTAAGTCCCTCCCCTCCCCAAACCCCGCCCTCCACAGGCTCCACCCCGAAATCGGCAGGGATTTCCCAACCCAGAGCCGACAACCCTTGTAATCCATCCAGCGGTGTTACGTATTCTTATCTGTTTTCCATTCCAGGAAGTGCTAATCCTTGCCATCTTGGGTCTGATCAGGGGTTCTAATGGCATAAAGGCACTCTGGTGTCACCCAGACCTACAAAATAGCGCAAGATGGGAGCTGCCCACCTCCGATGTTACAGGCTGTGACCGGGAAACAGAAGGGCCAGTGTTTTACGCTCTTGACATGAGAGAGTTAAGAATGTGCATAATCTTATCTCATTTTTCTCCACTAATGAGCAGAGGCCCACGGCCAAGTATGATAATCAAGGGGCTGAAGTGTAATTTACCCCGTCATTATAGAGACAGGGATACAATGTAGAGATGGATATATCCCTGCGACTCTATTACCAATCAATTTTATAAGACAGATCCCATTTTTTTTAATTTGGATTTTTAGTAGAATGCTTTAATCAGAGGGACTGAAATGAATCTATTCATTTATTATATCGCCGATTAATAAAAACTGCAGAGATGAAGATAAAATGGGATTTTAAAACAAGCAACGGCTGCGCTGGCTGAAATGCCCGGGCGACGGCACGTGAAGTTATCTCCGTTCATCCAAATTTTTGTTTAATTCACCGTATATATCCTGATAGGAGCTGCGGTGGCTCAGAGGTTAAGACGCTGAGCTGCAGACTGGAAGGTCGGCAGTTTAGCAGCTCGAGACCCAAGTGCCGCATGATGGAGTGAGCTCCCATCTCTGGCCCCAGCTCCTGCCAACCTAGCAGTTCGAAAGCAAGAAATTGCAAGTAGATAAATAGGTACCACTTCGGTGGGAAGGTCACAGCATTCCGTGCGCCTTGGCGTCCAGTCATGCCGGTCACATGACCACTGTCCTTGGACAGTGCTGGCTCTTCGGCTTGGAAACAGAGATGAGCACTGCAACCCTAGAGTCAGATTCGACTGGCTTTCGAGCAAGGGAAACCTTTACCTTTATATAACCTGATAAGAATGCAAACGTTCAACAGTATTCCCAAAATACCTCCCAAAGGATGGGAAGAAATACAATTTGCACTGGGAGCTAACGGCACCAACTTCATTTGTGGAGGATCGTTCTGGAGCCAAAGTTCCACACGGGTGAAGTTGGGTTGCCAACTCTGGGCTTGGAAATACCTGAAGAATTGAGCCTGGACCCTGGGAAGAGTGGGGTTTAGGGAAGGGGGGCACCTGGGTAGGGTAAAATGCGAGGAAGTCCACCTTCTCCAGCAGCTATTTTCTCCAGGACAAACGGAATAAACATTTTAAATAAACAAATGAAGGAATTGGGGTAGTCCGGAAAGCAGTTCTGATTCTGGGAGATTTTCAGCCCTCACCTGGAGGTTGGCAACCCTAGGGTGAAGCCAAGGGTGTTGGATAGGGTTGCCAGACCCCCCCCCCAAGTGGAGGCGGGGGTCCCCCACTGCCAGGACCAACCCCCAGCGGCTGAGCAGCTGGCCAGCAGGGGGGACTTACCAGAAGATAGGAGAAGGCCTAGGCCTCATTGCCATTGTCACACAGGAAATGATGTCATCATGCCAGCGACATCCAGACAGTGCTCTGGCATTAGGGCAAAAACCGTGCGGTAGAAGCCAATTTTACCACAGAGTTTTTGCCCAGATACCAGAGCACTGCCAGACGTCACTTGCGCGATGACTTCACTTCCTGTGTGATGCCAGCAATAAGGCCTAGGCCTTTCTCTTTCTCCTCATAAGTCTCCCCCGTCGTCCGCCAGGCAGCGAGGGACATCATGGGACCTAGGAAAAGATAGCTCAGAAGACAATTTAGAGCCAGTTTGGTGTCGTGGTTAAATGCGCGGACTCTAATCTGGGAGAACCAGGTTTGATTCCCCACTCCTTCATGTGCAGCTGCTGGTGTGACCTTGGGTCAGTCACAAGTTCTCGCAGAGCTGTTCTCTCATGGGTAGTTCTCAAGAGAGCTCTCTCAGCCCCGCCTACCTCACAGGGTGTCAGTTGAGGGGAGGGGAAGGGAAAGGAGTTTGTAAGCCGCTCTGAGACTCGGAGTGAAGGCCAGGGGATAAATCAAATCTCCTCCTCCTCTTCCATTTCATAGGGGCATCAGCCACTGAGGAAACTACACCTTCTCCGGGATTGCCTGGCAGCTGAGACGTTGTTACTTTAGTCAAATCAATTTCTTCGGGCCTCATTTTCTCTTCTAAAATGGGAACGGCAATAGTCTCTCCTCCGGGGTCGTTAGGAAGGGGATTTCAACAAGCTTTCAATGGTGGAAATAAATATTGCTCTCATAATATTGTTGTTAAAAAATCCACCAGTGACAGGGGGGGGAAATATGTAATAGTAGTTACTTTCTGGTGCCCTCCCTCCAGTTATTTCTGTACAGAGTTTTAAGGTCAAGCAATTTGTTTCCATATGTAGCTCATTCAATGTGCTGAAACATGAATGCTGGGTAATCTTTCTATCACGCAAGAGCTCTCAAACAGAATTAGGCGAGCGAGAAAGACATTCTGTGAAATGTCAGAGGAGAGGATACAGGGGAGAGGAGAGGTGGCGAGATGGATACTACAAAAATTGGGAGATTAGGGATGCACCAGTTCCCGTGCTCGTGGCTGTCACAAAAAACGAGAACGAGATCTCACCCCCCCCCGAGGCCCACGTGGATCAAAGCCTGCCCCCCATGCACCTTCCAAAACAATTTGTTCAAAGAGGATGGAGAAAGGTTTGATGCAGAAAATGACATACCGTCCGTTGACAGGCGCTATCGTTTTACCTGAGACTAACACCTTACCGGGGAGAGGGTAAAAAATATACGGATATCTGCAACCTTATTAAAGCCGAGAAACGAAAACATGTTCCCACAAAGAGGCAGACTTGATTGTTTTCTCAATTGTTCAGCAATTTTAGGTCACGCTCCCTGGCAATGGAGCTTGGGAAAAGGGCGCTCACTCGATCCGGTACTGCCTCTGAAAATTATTTATTTCTATTTCTATTTTTCTGTTCAGAGAACATCCGAGGCAACTTAAAGTCAATAAAAGGCAAACAACAGATAAAACGGTAAGATAGAGTAAAACCCCCCCCCCGAGACTTCTCAAGGCAGCAATTATCAAATGCATTGAATGTCTTCTGGAATAGCTGTGTTTTCAAATTATGCCGGACATCCCTTAGGGGAAAGTGCTGGTCCATAAGGGAGTGCCAGATCTTGGGGAAGGGGGACTGAATGGTCTTCCCAACCCTCCCATAGATGTATCTCAGATAACACTGCAAGGCCTTAACTCGGGTTGCCAACCTCCAGGTGCTGGCTGGAGCTCTCCTAGGATTCCAGTTAGTCTCCAGCCAACAGAGATCAGTTCCCCTGGGGGCCACTTTGGAAGTTGAACTCTGTGGCATTATGCCCCACTGTTGTTCCTCCCTATGGGGAGGTGGGATTTGGGGAGGATGTGACATCACTTGTGGGCAAAGCTCTAGGTGTTTCTCATAATCTCTATGGTAAAGACCATAGAGACATGGGAGAATTCCTACAGCATTTCTATGGAGGCCATTTTCTGGCCATTTTTTTCTCCCGCTCCTCAATTTCTTGAAGGTAGGGGATTGGAGCTGATGGCGGGGGCTTACTCATTGCAGGTAGGCAAATAGCAAGTCGAGTCTCAATATATCACACAGGTCTCTGTGCAGGGTTGTTTCTGAGTTCAGATAGGACAAAGAGCGTAGAACAGGGATAGAACAGCGTAGAACAGGGATAAGCAGTGTTCCCTCTAAGCTGAGTTACTGTGGGGTAGCTCACAGTTGTTTAGCCTCCGGCTCACACATTTTGGTCTTAGCTCAGGAAGGAGGGCTCCAGGGCAAACTAATTTATGCAGTAGGCAAATGGCTCACTCACAACTTTAATGCCAGGAGCTCACAAAGTAGAATTTTTGCTCACAAGACTCCACAGCTTAGAGGGAGCATTGGAGACTGATTCTGTACACATCTGTTTCCTTGCAGTTCTCCCACAGCCATGTCGGGAGGTTAATGTCCCTCTACATGGCACACCACTTTCACTTTCTTTGTTCATCGGGTGTTATGGTACCTTCTGCATAGATTTATGGCCCGTCAGGGGTGACTTCGCACTCAGTAAGGCGTTGCCCCCGGGGTATCTGAATGTGGTTTCTCTGCTTCCAATTTGAAGGGAACAATAAGCAGACAACTTGACATGGCTTCATTGATCTCCATCAGTTCCCCCGCCCCTATTTCCCCCTCTGTATCTATCACCATACCATGAATTCCTTGGCTCAGGCAGCTAAAGTACTGCATGAGGAAAGCACTGACACAGGAGAATCTGCATACCAATGCAGGAGTGAGCACTGAAAACAAAATAGATGGCAAGCTGACCCTAGCCAATGCAGAAGTCAGGATCTGAGGCGATGCAATGAAAAGAGATATTCTGAGGCAAGGGAGAACCAGGTCAAATGCTAAGAAAATGTGGAGCGAATGCCAGATGCAGAAGGGACCAAGGATATCCAGCATCCCCTCTACAGCGAGATGGATGTGGTCTATAGGTCATATTCATCATATATCAAGAAAAACAATCTGCTTAGGGAAATAGTAGTCACATTCTCGAAGAGACATGTAAGAGACTTGATTTTGAAATCAACTACGGGAACACCCTTGAAAATCGGGGACAACAACATCAGGATTCTAAAAGACATTCCATTTGACATAAGACAGAAGAGAAAGAACTACAAAGAATTAATCCTTTTCTTACAAACAAACGGCATCAGTTATAGATGGCTAATTCCAGAAGTCATCATTTTCAAGCTTCACGATAAAAAAGAAAAGATTGACTCTGTTTTTAAAGCACGTGACTTTTTGCGAACACAGCTTGGGGAACCAGAGGAGGACAAAAAGGAAGAAGAAGAAAGCAAATCTGATGGCGAGTTAGGCTCGGGGTCTTCGGATGAGGACTCACCCTCTGAAAAGGGGGCAGCAGCCCCCCAAAGTCCATATAAATTGAGGATTAGAAAAGGTAAGAATAAATAAGGGCAGAAGGACTCGGACTTGTTCCTGAAAGCATTTCGAAATAACTTTGGGATGCTCTGGGGTTTTCTTTAAACAGTTAAAGGGATGGATAAACGTTAATTAACTTAGCATAACCGACTAGGTTCATTGTATTATTAGTTTTTTAAAATAACATTATGATAAGCTGATTTATTGATCTCCTACTCTTGGGTTTTTAGTTAGTAGTGGGTTCTTTTTTTCTGTTTCCCTAGATGTAGTCCCCTTTCCTATATTTTCTGTTATAGTTTGTAGTCTGCCAAAAAATCAATAAAAAATTTCCCCTTAGGGGGATTAAAAAAAGAAAGAAAAGAATATCCAGCATCATGTTCCCTCTTTTTGGAGCATTTCCTCGAGGATATATAATTGCGTTGCTGTCATGGGTAGGCCCACCCTGCAGCATGAATGGCTTTTGCTACCTCTGGTGGGATCCCATGGAAGTCTTTTCATTTGGTCCACTGTGGGAGAAGAATGCAAGGAAAACTGGAGCCAACAATGACTGCATATCACTTTGCAGAGGAATCTGTTGAAGACGGCATTCTTTGCAGTTCTATTGAAAGCCTACGGAATGAGGATCGAAGCAGAGGGCGGGGTAAAGAAGGGGGCGGGGCTTCACCACGTGACCGCCCCGCCCCCCAGAGGTTCTCTTCCGGAGCTCCGTACCTGAGAGCTCCCCCCCGACTAGAGCCCTGGTCTTTAGTAGTCTTAGGTTCTGCATTATACCGAGGCATACAGCCGCTGCCAAGGGAAATGGGAGGGGGAGATTGCAAGGCACAAAATTGTTATTCAGTATTATTTCTCAATTGCAACAGAGCCTTCTCCCTTCCCAGTGCTGAGCTCTTGTTAAAATGTGGAGTCCTAAAATAGCTGAATGATACTGCGACTGAACAAGCGACGCTGGATTTTAGAAATGAAAATACATGAGGTCTGCAGGAAGACATTGGCTTCGCAACCAATTTAATCTCTAATGTAGGATACGATAGCAAAAAAAAAAGGCAAGCGGTGGTATTTCCATTCCAATATAGAATAGGCTCATTCCATCAGTGAATGCTATACTGACAGTCCTAGGCATCATAAATTTGGAAAATTCAATAGTTTGTGTTAGTGAAATCTGTGATGAAATGGAGACGGGTCTCTGCTTGGTCCACCTCAAACTCAAATTCATTCTATTTTATATTACCAGCTTTGATTTATATACCAAAGTGTTAGAACTGGCATACTTTCATCTAGAACAGGGGTGTCGAACACATTTGTTATGAGGGCCGGATCTGACATAAATGAGACCTTGTTGGGCCAGCCCAGGTGTGTCATGCAATGTAATGCCAGGTAACAGAGATATAAACTTTATGAAGGACAAAGATTTTTTAAACTTTAAATAACACATTTTCAGTGATTACGACACTTTGATCTAGAAGGAAGTCTGGAATTTCTTGGAGGTCTATTTCGGGTTCTCCAATGAGACAACTAATGCCAGGCATATTTTTCCAAAACACATTGTCCTGCTGCTACTGATCTGCACCATTGTGAATGCTCTAGGGCCTCAAAGAGGGAAAATGCCTAACTAGGGCCAAGTTCAGACTGGCAATTTGCCCCGATATACACGCGTTTCAGAAATGTTCCACAACGGGATTAAATGGGTCGTTCACACAGGCGAGTCTGTCAGGCGTTCCCCACCCGTACTCAACCCGTCTTGTAACACTTCGCTTCCAAGTTTGGTGTAGTGGTTAAGTGCGCGGACTCTAATCTGGGAGAACCGGGTTTGATTCCCCACACCTCCACTTGCACCTGCTGATGTGACCTTGTGTCAGTCACAAGCTCTGGCACAGCTGTCCTTGAAAAAGAGCAGTTTGTGTCAGAGCTCTCTCAGCCCCACCCACCTCACAGGGTGTCTGTTGTGGGGAGGGGAAGGGAAAGGAGTTTGTAAGCCGCTCTGAGACTCCAAGTGAAGGGCGGGGTATAAATCCAATCTCC
>NW_015164376.1:17802-18067 GCF_001447785.1 Gekko japonicus | reverse complement strand
CACCCGTACTCAACCCGTCTTGTAACACTTCGCTTCCAAGTTTGGTGTAGTGGTTAAGTGCGCGGACTCTAATCTGGGAGAACCGGGTTTGATTCCCCACACCTCCACTTGCACCTGCTGATGTGACCTTGTGTCAGTCACAAGCTCTGGCACAGCTGTCCTTGAAAAAGAGCAGTTTGTGTCAGAGCTCTCTCAGCCCCACCCACCTCACAGGGTGTCTGTTGTGGGGAGGGGAAGGTGAAGGAGTTTGTAAGCCGCTCTGAGA
>NW_015164376.1:12670-17678 GCF_001447785.1 Gekko japonicus | reverse complement strand
TTCTTCTTCTTCTTCTTCTTCTTCTTCTTCTTCTTCTTCTTCTTCTTCTTCTTCTTGTTTAAAAGATACCTGGTGAAAGTGGTAGCAAACCCTGGAAAGCGCGATTATCCCGCGATTATCCCGCGTCCATCCCGCACCAACCAAGTGTGAACACCAAAAGCTGTATTTTTCTTGTGCACTCATGCGCATAAGCACATATCTCCAGATTACAACAAAAGAAAGCCGCGCCTTACGGCGGTGCCTCTGGGCCAACAGCGTGAATGCTCCCTCGCACCTCCTCCCGGTATTCTCCCGCATCAGTTGCTGCAGTGTGAACGGAAAACCCAGGACAGTTTGTTCCCGCTCTTTTTTGCCACGACTCCCTCTGGCTTCAAACTGCCCATCTGAATTCAGCCTAGGATTGCCAACCTACAGGCGAGGCTGGGAGATTTCCTGAAACTACAACTGATCTCAAGACCACCGTTCGGTTCCCCTGGAAGGCCTTGGCCTCTATACCCTGTTGTTGACCCTCCAGAGGAACTGGTTGGCCACTGTGTGAGGCAGGATGCTGGACTAGCTGGACCCTCACTGGTCTGCTCTTCTGATGTTCTTCTGAAGGCCTCGGCCTCTCTGCCCTGTTGTTGGCCCTCCAGAGGAACTGGTTGGCCACTGTGTGAGGCAGGATGCTGGACTAGCTGGACCCTCACTGGTCTGCTCTTCTGATGTTCTTCTGAAGGCCTCGGCCTCTCTGCCCTGTTGTTGGCCCTCCAGAGGAACTGGTTGGCCACTGTGTGAGGCAGGATGCTGGACTAGCTGGACCCTCACTGGTCTGCTCTTCTGATGTTCTTATCAGGGGAAGGCCTCTGCCTCTGTGGGCTGTATCAACAGAAGTATAGATCATGTGAAGTGATGGTACCACTTTAATCTGCTCTGGTTAGGCCTCACCTAGAGTATTGAGTTCAGTTTGGGGCACCACAATTTAAGAAGGATATAGACAAGCTGGAACGTGTTCAGAGGAGGGCAACGAAGATGGTGAGGGGTCTGGAGACCAAGTCTTACGAGGAGAGGTTGAAGGAGCTGGGTATGTTTAGACTGGAGAGGAAACAACTGAGAGGTAATGTGATAGCCATCTTCAAGTACTTGAAGGGTTTTTCATATAGAGGATGGTGTGGAGTTGTTTTCTGTTGCCCCAGAAGGTCGGACCAGAGCCAATGGGTTGATATTAAATCAGAAGAGTTTTCGGCTAAACATCAGGAAGAACGTCCTGACAATCAGAGTGGTTCCTCAGTGGAATAGGCTTCCTTGGGAGGTGGTGGGCTCTCCTTCCTTGGAGGTTTTCAAACAGAGGTTAGATGGCCATCTGACAGCAGTGCAGATTCTGTGAACTGAGGCAGATCACAAGAGGGAGGGCAGGAAAGGTTGCCTTGGTGCTTAGTCCTTGTGGCCCTGTTTTACATGCCAAGGGAAATGCTGATTGCCACGCTGGGGTCAGGAAGCAATTTTTATCCAGGCCAGTTTGGCCAAGGATCCTGGAGGTTTCTTGTCACCTTCTCAGTCTGGAGCAGTGGTCACTGGGCGTGTGGGAAGAGTAATTTGTGAATTTCCTGCTTTATGCAGGGGGTTGGACTAGTTGACCCTTGAGATCCCTTCCAACTCTATGATTCTATGCCCTGTTGTTGGCATCCAGAGGAACTGGTTGGCCACTGTGCAAAACAGGATGCTGGACTAGATGGGCAATTGGTCTGATCCAACATGGCTCCTATGATATTCTTCTCAGGGGAAGGCCTCAGCCTCTGTGCCCTGTTTTTTGGCTGTCCAGAGGAACTGGTTGGCCCCTGTGTGAGACAGGGTGCTGGACTAGGTGGACCACTGGTCTGATCCAGCAGGGCTCTTCTGATGTTATTATAAAGGCCTCAGCCTCTATGCCCTGTTGTTGGCCCTCCAGAGGAACTGGTTGGCCACCAAGTGAGACAGGATGCTGGACTAGATGGGCCACTGGTCTGATCCAGCAGGGCTCTTCTGATGTTCTTCTGACGGCCTCAGCCTCTATGCCCTGCTGTTGGCCCTCCAGAGGAACTGTTTGGCCAGTGTGTGAGATAGACTGTTGGAGTAGATGGACCACTGGTCTGATCCAGCAGGGCTCCTCTGATATTCTTAGGAAAGTCTCGACTTATATGTCCTATTGTTGGCCATCCAGAGGAGCTGGTTGGCCACTGTGTGAGACCGGATGCTGGATTAGATGGACTATTGGTCTGATCCAGCAGGGCTTTTCTGATGCTCTTATGAAAAAATGGCTGCTTTTGGAGGGTGGACTCTGGCATTATATCATTCTGAGGTCCCCAAACCCTGCTCTCCCCAGGCTCCTCCCCCAAATCTCCAGGGATTTTCCAAACCAGAGTTCTCAGCCCTATGTCTTTCTAGTTCGTTCTACAATCCTAATATGTTAGCAGTCAGACCCCTCCTCTTGCTGAGGGGCAGTTTAGAGCTAGAATAGCCATAAACACCCTTCTTAAAATATCACTACAAAATCATACGTGCAAGACACTGACACAAAATAAGGCCTCAGTTACTTACAGGAAGTAAAATTACCATAATCACATGTGTAGAGTACCATAGAGTTTCTGATGATTCCTAGAGTGACCCTTTGTTACTTCAAGGTAGCTCTATGTGCCCCCCAAAAATAGCCCATTCAGCCCCCTTTTGGGCAGCCACCGAAATGCCGCCAAATTTTGGTGGCGGCTTCCGGCAGCCGGCTGAATCAGATTAGAGAATCTGATTCGGCTCACGGCTGCCCAAAAGGGGCTGAATGGGCTATTTTTGGGGGGCACATTCAAATGAACTGATGTAGTAAGCACTACAACAAATGAATGTAGTAAGCACGACAACAAAACTGTCTCAGTGATAACTTTTGCCGTTTCCTTGGTGGTTCTCTTCCTCTTCCTCCCTTTCCAGGCTGTCCTTTCCCTTGTCATGAGTCTGTTCATGTATTCCCTTCCCATCCTGCAGGCATCACTCCTCTCCCATCACCTCTGCTTTAACGCTTCAGCTATTATTTCGGGCATCGAAAGGTGAAGCAGTTTGTAGACGTCAAAAACGGTTTGACATCCCTCCCTGCCAGTGCCAGCCAGCTGCGGAAGGGCTCGTCTCTCTTCAGAATCTGTCAAACAGATGGTCAGAGACCGGTGCTCGAGCACCTGACATCTGGGCAAGGCCCGCGCAACGCAAATGATGCATCCCCTCCGGGCTGAGCTGCCCCCGAAAACGGAGTCATTTCCCAGATGTTGCTGACGTCTAGTAAATATTTGTCCAAGTAAATGAACTCCTGAGTCTGATTTGTGAATATGTTGATGTACGTATTCCTGGACCCCGTGCGGTTGAAGGAGGGTAACTGGAAGGAAACGTGAGCGGCAGAGTTCTTCTTTCCTTAACAAGAGGACATGAGCATTACGTGTCATCTTAACATGGAGATGACTGGGATTCTGTGGCATTTGCTGCCACTGCAAGTCAATACATGTTTAGGCATTAGAACATTAGGCTGGCCATTTCCAGGGGTCATTTCCTGCAGGGGCGCACAGGAGTGGAGCTCCGGCAGTAAAGAGCCCAGGGGGTGGGCACATCCAACAAGCCCCACCCCCTCCTCCCAGCAGCCCTCAGTCAGAGCAAGAAGCAGGTAAGTTGCCGAGCCCCCGTGGCTCCCCAGTCCAAAACAGTCCAGTGGCACCTTTAAGACCAAGTTTTTATTCATGTACAAGCTCTCCCTCCACAGCTTAGCGGGAGCATTGGTGGCAGTGTGGTGACATCGTTACCAGTACACACCAGGAGTGACACGGGATGCTCTGATATTAGGGCAAAAATTCTATAATAAACACAGCTCCCTTGGAGAAATGACAACTGAGGGGTGACATGATTGAGGTTTATAAGATTATGCATGGGAAAGAGCAGGTAAAGAAAGAGGTACTTTTCTCCCTTTCTCACAATACAAGAACTCCTTGTGGGCACTCCATGAAATTGCTGAGTGGTCGGGTTAGAACGGATAAAAGGAAGTACTTCTTCACCCAAAGAGTGATTCACACATGGAATTCACTGCCACAGGAGGTGGTGGCGGCTACAAGCATGAATGGCTTCAAAAGGGAATTAGATAAGCATATGGAGCAGAGGTCCATCAGTGGCTATTAGCCACAAGGTATAGATAGGGACTCTGGGGCAAGTGATGCTCTGTCATCTTGGTGCTTGGGGGGGTCAACAGTGGGAGGGCTTCTAATGTCCTGGCCACACTGCTGGACCTCCTGATGGCACCTGGTATTTTTGGCCACTGTGGGATACAGAGTGTTGGACTGGATGGGCCTTTGGCCTGATCCAACATTGGCGTCTCTTATGTTCTTATGTTCTTACAACTCCTACCATAGTGGCTTTTGCCTGAATACCAGAGTGCCCCGCATCACCAGTGACACGATGAGATCACTTCCGGAGCACACCAAAAACTGACGTCACCACGCTGCTGGCCTAGGCCACTTCTCTGTGCTGGTAAGGCCCCCTACCCCGCCAGTTGCCAAGAGGGACCTGGCAATCGTAACTGGGTGAGAAAGATGGCCGCAGAGAGGGCCATGCCCCCTCGACCCCCAGCCCCACCTCCTCAAAGGATGGAGGGAACTATAGAATCCAGTACATTTGCCAGAACCGAACCACCTGTGAAGTTGTGTATGGCTGTTACTATGGATCCACAAGGGTTAAGCTGACACTAAATATTATGAAAATACAAAATTTATTCAGGTGTACACATTTTAAAACTTAGATTCATTAAAAATATACCATTCAGACATAAAAAACTTTTCAACATTCATACATAGATGGGTTAGTTCTGTGCAACTGAACCAAACGCGTTTCGGCCCCTCAAAGGGCCTTCCTCAGTGGTCACAATTCCAATTACAAATTTGACATACATTCAAAAAAATTTTTTACGTAAGATGTTAAATACATATACAGTGTAAGGCCAGATGTTGTTTCCTAAATACTGATTGCAAACAGAAAA
>NW_015164376.1:0-12525 GCF_001447785.1 Gekko japonicus | reverse complement strand
ATGCATCATAGAAGGAGGGGCAGAAGGAAGGGTAACCATGGAGTAAAAATGAGAGAGGGATTTTGTACTGACAATTATTTCAAATATTTCTAAACAGCCCATACAGAATTTTTGCAAAGAACAAGTCCAGATAATTATAAACAGCTGTTACCAGATCGGAAACTCTACGGGCAATTCCCTCTTGTCAACTGAGTGTTCTAAATTGTAAGAAATACGGAGCTAGTTTGTCCCTCTAGTGTACTTCCTGAATATTTGAGTCATAAAGCAGATATTGGAAGCTGTAAGCTCCGATGAAGATGACAGAAATGGGATTCTGTTACTGGCTCTGTCATCTTGCAAGCTTCTTTTGGCTATTTTTGGAAATAAGAATTTTTTAAGTGTTACACCAGGGGGAAGGCCCGGGGGCCGGATCAGGCCCTTCCAGGGCTCTTATGCGGCCCGCGAGCAACCGATGCAAGGGACGGAGTGCCGGGAGGAGTGGGCAGAGCCACTCCATTGCGGCTTCAGCACAACAGAACAACTTCATCGGCAGCAGTCAAGCAGCGTGGGAGCATCTGCCCAGTGTTGCACCGCTGGTTCTCCAGTCTGCCTACGTTGGTTTTCCTCTGCACCCCCCTCCCAGCCCCGACAAAGTGGCCATTCATGTCAGATCCGGCCCTCGTAACAAATGAGTTTGACACCCCTGTGTTGATTTGAGTCATAAAGCAGATATTGGAAGCTGTAAGCTCCGATGAAGATGACAGAAATGGGATTCTGTTACTGGCTCCCTGTCATCTTGCGAGCTTCTTTTGGCTATTTTTGGAAATAAGAATTTTTTAAGTGTTACACCAGGGGGAAGGCCCGGGGGCCGGATCAGGTCCTTCCAGGGCTCTTATGCGGCCCGCGAGCAACCGATGCAAGGGGCGGAGTGCCGGGAGGAGTGGGCAGAGCCACTCCATTGCGGCTTCAGCACAACAGAACAACTTCATCGGCAGCAGTCAAGCAGCGTGGGAGCATCTGCCCAGTGTTGCACCGCTGGTTCTCCAGTCTGCCTACGTTGGTTTTCCTCTGCACCCCCCTCCCAGCCCCGACAAAGTGGCCATTCATGTCAGATCCGGCCCTCGTAACAAATGAGTTTGACACCCCTGTGTTGCACTTTTGTAAATTTGCATATTGCGTATGGTGTTTCATAACTTAGTGGTGTAGACGGTGTACCCCTCACAAAATATAATTATTGCTTGTATCATTTAAGATAGTCCCCTCCAGGGGTCATTTCCTGCAGGAGCGCACAGGAAGAGAGCTCTGGCAGTAAAGTGCCCAGGGGGCGGGCGCATGCAACAAGCCCCACCCCCTGCTCCCAGCAGCCCTCAGTCAGAGCAAGAAGCTACCAGGTAAGGGGCAGAGTTCCCCCCGGCCCCCGGTCCAAAACAGTCCAGTGGCACCTTTAAGAAGAAGAAGAAGAAGAGATTGGATTTATACCCCGCCCTTCGCTTGGAGTCTCAGAAATGAATGGCTGGCCTCCAGTCGTTTAAGAACATAAGAACATAAGAGAAGCCATGTTGGATCAGGCCAGTGGCCCATCCAGTCCAACACTCTGTGTCACACAGTGGCCAAAAATACCAGGGGCCATCAGGAGGTCCAGCAGCGGGGCCAGGACACTAGAAGCCCTCCCACTGTTGCCCCCCCCCGAAGCACCAAGAATACAGAGCATCCCTTGCCCCAGACTGAGAGTCCCTATCTATACCTTGTGGCTAATAGCCACCAATGGACCTCTGCTCCATATGCTTATCCAGTTCCCTGTTGAAACTGTCCATGCTTGTAGCTGCCACCACCTCCTGCTGGGACAGGGAATTCCATGTACTAATCAATCTTTGAGTGAAGAAGTACTTCCTTTTATCCATTTCTAACGAGACTGCTCAGCAATTTCATGGAGTGCCCATCTCTGTTAAATGAAGAAACAGTAGCCTAAAAATTCCTTAGGCTTAAAGAGATTGAAGATCCTGACTGGGGAAGGATCCCTGGCTCAGTGGCAGAGCATCTGCTTGGCATGGAGAAGGTCCCAGGTTCAATCCCCGGCATCTCCAGTTAAAAGAAATAGGCAGTAGGGGATGTGAAAGACCTCTGCCTGAGACCCTGGCTCAGTGGCAGAGAATAATAGAATAATAGAAAGAGCTGGAAGGGTCCATAGAGACCCTCTAATCCAGCCCCCTGCTCAATGCAGGACCAGCCTAAAGCGTCTCTGACAGATATCCGTGCAGCCTCTTCTCGAAAGCTGTCAGTGAAGGGGAGCTCACCGCCTCCCTAGGCAGCCGATTCCACCTTTGAGCCACTCTGACTGTGAAACAGTTTTTCCTTAATATCCAGCCGATCCCTTTCTGCATGCAATTTAAAGCTGTTGCTTCGGGTCCTCTGCCGCCAACTGGAACAGCTCCTTGCCCTCCTCCCAATGACAGCCTTTCAAATATTTAAAGAGAGCAATCATGTCCCCCCTCAGTCTCCTCTTCTCCAAACGAAACATTGGCCCTCAGCCTTTCCTCTCCGGACCCCTGATCATCCTCGTCGCTCTCTTCCGCACCCTCTCGATTTTGCCCACATCCTTTTTGAAGTGAGGCCTCCAGGACGGCACACAGTACCCCAGGTGCGGCCTGACCAAGGCAGTCTACAGAGGGGCTATGACCTCCTGCGATTTCAATGCTATGGGTCTTTTAATACAACCCAGGACTGGATTTGCCTCTTTTGCCACCGCATCACACTGACTGCTCCTAGTTAGTTTGCAGTCCACCCTTACCCCAAGATCTCTTTCGCATACACTACTCCCCAGAAACGTATCCCCCATCCAGTATTTGTGCTTGAGATTTTTGTCAGAGCCTCTGCTTGGCATGCGGAAGGTCCCAGGTTCAATTCCCAGCATCTCCAGTTCAAAGGGCCAGGCAGTAGGTGACGGGAAAGACCTCTTCCAGAGACCCTGGAAAGCAGCTGCCAGTCTGAGCAGACAATACTGACCATGATAGATGATATACCTTATTCAGTATGGGGGGGGGCTTACTGAGGGGCCATAGCTCAGTGACAGAGCCTCTGCTTGGCATGCAGAAGGTCTCAGGTTCAATCCCCGGCATCTCCTACTGAAAGGACCAGGCAGGAGGTGATGTGGAAGACCTCCGCCTGAGACCCTGGAGAGCACTTGCGAGTCTGAATAGACAGTGCTGACCTTGATGGATGAAGGTTCTGATTCAGTAGAAGGCAGCTTCATATGAGGGCCCGTGGCTCAGTGCTAGAGCCTCTGCTTGGCATGCAGAAGGTCCCAGGTTCAATCCCCGGCATCTCCCATTTGAAAGGATCAAGTAGCAGGTTATGTGGAAGACCCCAGAGAGCCGCTGCCAGTCTGAAGCAGAGAATATTGACCTTGATGGACCAAAAGGTCTGATTCAGTGCAAGACAATTTCATGTGTGTTCCTTTTAGTGACTCCAGTAGCATTCCATGCAATATATACTGTAAAAGGTCTCAACAGACTCGCCCTAGATCGAATGCAAATGTAACCCATGCAGTTTTGTAGCTGTTAACAGCATATGGGGATCAGGCACGCCTGCTTTTGCCAATAGGTGGTGTGGCAATTAACTCCCTTTCCCCCCTTCTATACTTAGTTAATGAGCATGCTCAGTTGTTGTGTATGCTGACCGCCACCGGGGGGGCCAGCAGACACCAGAGCTTCCAGAGCTTGACTCTGGGACAACAATAGGGACTAGGCTCCTAGTCCCTCCACTGGGGAGCCAATGGGATCCGTGGCGGGAGATTCAAACCCACCAATGGTGACCAGGGGTGTGTCCCCAGGGATGTATATAGTTGGCCCCCGGGCCGTTGTCCTCTGTCTTGTTATGTTCTTAATAAAGCGTGCTATGCACCACGTCATCGTCTGTCGTTTATCCGTGCGGCAACCCACTACGTAACATCAGTGCTCGTAGCCTTCCCTAAAGGAGGCTGGCTATTCCCAGCAGCCAGCAGTTCAGCCTGGCCCAGAAAGAGGCAACATCTTGGGGAGAGGCCTGTATAGACTTTGCTGTGTTAAGGCCTGCCTTGAATTATTGCAGGTAAATGCTGTTAACCAATGTAATTAGTAGAGATTCTTTCAAACAAAGGTGAAGTTACATCTTGGGGAGTTATTAAATGTTGGTTTGGGACTATTAAGATACTTAATAGTAATTTCATATGATTGTGAAAATATGTAATTTTATAGTTATTGATCCTTTTAAACATCTTCCTTAGTATTCTGTTTGTTAAAGCAGCCAGCAAGAGGCAACATCTTGGGGAGAGGCCTATGTAGACTCTGCTGTGTTAAGGCCTGCCTTGAATTATTGCAGGTAAATCCTGGAGTCAACTGAGAAGAGCCTCCCAAGTACAGCCTGGAAACCTCATATGCTGTTCCAGTGTCTGTGAGCTTACAACATATGGACCTACAATATATGTATTATTTATGTGCTTAGTATTTTTTCTGTTCTGTGCATCCTTGTGGATGCTGAAGATATCTGTACTCTGTAATATCCCGAAGATTCATTGCTATGAAGTAGTAGCAACCAACCAAAAGTGAATGAGGATTTATATGAAAACCTCCATGCTTTGTTTATATAAAGAGTTTATTTTAAATGTTAAAGTGCATTGGTTGTATTGCCTCTTTTATGTCTGTGTTTAAGTACATGTGTAGTAACAGCAGTTACATATTCTTAATAACCATAGGTGGGAGTTCCGCTGTCAAAACCGACTGAACCTGCCCACTCTCCCTGCAGATATTAGGACCTTAGTGGGTTACACATATTTTCCAACTGAATCAAACCGCTTCATAAAACAAGAAATATCCTAAAGACACAAGACAAATTGGGTATTAAAAGGAACAGAAGAGGAAGGCAACCCCCCCAAGAGTCCTAATTGTCCTTGAATCAGTATCTATGTCAGCAGAGAAAAGAACTCCCCCGCCCCCCCCCCAGAGACGCAAAGTCCTCTCTATGGAAAGAAGAGGAAAAAAATATATTCTTTTTACTACATCTACACCGAAGCTCAGCTCTCCTCATTATGAAAAAACAATGAGATTTGTAAAACAGATAGTTCTATGCTGGCATTAGCACATCACACAAAACGAAGCCTTTGATATCGACTTGAAAAGAAGAGCAGGTGCAAGGAAGGAGAAAACCAGCCACCGAAGATTGGGCCGGGAGAGGGTAATATTGTCGGAGGAGATGATGTGTCAGGAAAGCCTCAAATGCACCAGCTTTGAGAAAAGGATGGCGGATTTACCTTCTCAGATTTGTCTGTCGAGAACTGCTGATCGCCGAAGTTCTGCGCGCCTGTCTAGTAGCGACAGAGGGATTTGGATGCGCGCCGTCAGAGGATGGAGCTTGATAAATTCTGCACTGATTTATTTATTTATTTATTGACCCGGCCCTCCTGGGTAATTTCAAGGGGCTTTTATGCATCTTTAAAGCCTTCCCTGGCTTCTTAAGCATGGCAGGAAATTATATTATTTTTATGCCACCGTGGGGAACTGACTGCTGACGAACAAGCTGTAAATAATGTAATGACTTTAATGAATAACGGCGGTCAAATCGTGCTGAAAGACAGAGCAAGGGGAAGGTAATCCTTGGTCAAGGGCTCGTTACCAGTGAGACAAACGGATCGCAACCGATATCCAAAAACAGAGCTTCGCCACAAAACAAGAAATCATAGCTAAGTTTCTAGCAGATAATGGATCCAAGAGCCAATTTGGTGTGGTGATTAAGTGTGTGGACTCTAATCTGGGAGAACCCCACTCCTCCACTTGCAGCTGCTGGATGACCTTGGGCCAGCCATGGTTCTGTCAGAGCTGTTCTCTCAAGGACAGTTCTCTCAGAACTCTCTCAGCCTCATCTACCTCGCAGGGTGTCCATTGTGGGGAGGGGAAGGGAAAGGAGTTTGTAAGCCGCTCTGAGACTCTAAGTGAAGGGTGGGGTATAAATCCAATCTCTTCTTCTTCTCTTCAAATGTGACTCTTGCAGTTGCAAAATTTTTCTCCATGGCTTTTAATTGCGTCTAAAAAAGGCACACCTGCGTTTTCCACATTGTATATTTATGCTTCTTACGTTGCCCGTATATTAATAGAATTCTTCCTCCTTTGCTTATGACCTGTTGGTCAATGAGTATTAATAAAAGATTGGATTGAATGGGCTCATTAGCCGCACGTGGATTAGAAAGGTTATTCTAGCACACAGGGTGGGCTGCTTCCAGCAATTTCGTAACAGAGGAGTGTTCCCCCCCCCCACAAAGAAATGCCAGCATTCTTTTTTATTTCAAGCAAGCCAAGAAGAAAGGAAGGAAGACGGGACACTTCAGGGTGGCGCTGTTGAGACCGTAGGAAGAACTCGTTACTTCTCCCTGGTCTCTGGGAAACCAGAATGTGTGCGCTTTTAATTGTGCCATACCTGGGCCGTTGTCAAGGCACATACAGTTTTGACAGCGGGGGGAAGGAATCAAAGCAGGCGGCCGGAAAATACCGTAACAAGCGAGCACGCAGGCTCGGGAATTTAGGACTAGGTTTGCGACATAACAGTATTTAATGATAACGATATCTCTTGCTTTTATGGCTCTGAAACCTCATTTTTCTTCGCTTGCCATCTGATCTCCTGTATGCTGGAATGACCGGGTATTAAAATTGTGACCTGAAATCTGCCCTTTCTTTAGGGTTGCAAGCAATACTCCCTCTAAGTGGTGGAGTCCTGCGGGCAAAAATTCTACTTTGTGAGCTACTGGCATTAGGGTTGTGAGTGAGCAGTTTGGCTATTGCATAAATCAGTTTGCTCGGGAGCCATCCTTCCTGAGCTGAGACAAAAACATGTGAGCCGGAGGCTAAAAAACTGTGATCTAGCTCACACTAACTCAGCTTAGAGGGGACACTGCAAGCCAAGATGATAGCATACTGAATTCACTCCAGGGTGCTGGTGGTTACCTCTAAAGCCCTTTATGGTCAGGGGCCTACATACCTGAGGGACCGCCTTCCCCCACTTGTTCCCCAGAGAGCACTGCATGCTGCGATCATTTTTAAATTTATTTTCAAATGTTTCTGTGCTGTCTTTCCACCCGATCAGGGTCCCTAAAACAGTGAGCATCTAAAACATTTCAATATTTCAACGGTGTTCAAAAGAAAGTGTATATAAAATAAAGAATTCAATAAAAACATACAAGCAGACCAAGCTAACAACACAATAAGGGAGCAGTTTCTCGGTGATGTACATTGAAACCTACCTTTGAGTTAGGACTGAAAGCACCATGGAACAATATCTCCCCATCCCAACGCCAAAAGACAATCCAGAAGGATACTGTGGTTGACAGTATCAAAAACTGGTCGAGGGCGATTAACACCGTCTCCTGGTGCATGCCATCTCCCAGGGTGACCAGGGCCATCTCAGTCTCATGACCAGGCCTGAAACTAGATTGAACGAACCAAACAAAGAGAGAGATTGGAATGGATCGAAACAATGCTCTTCATTCCGGAATCTCCGAGGCTGGCCAGAGACCGCTTGTTCAGTCACCTTGCCCCAGAATGGCCCATTTGAACCTGGACCGTAGTTCTTCAACTCTCCTGGGTCCAGAGTCACTTTCTTGATGAGTGGATGCAGAGGTGGCTTGCCCTTGCCTTGCCTTCCCCTGCAGAGTCTGCCATGGTGCTGGTCTCCCATCCAAGTACCAAGCTACTGGCGACCCCAGCAAGGGGTTTTTAACGCAAGTGAGAAGTGGAGGTGTTTTGCCGTTGCCTTCTTCTGCAGGGTCTTCCTCGGTGGTCTCCCATCCAAGTACCAACTTAGTGGCAACTCCAGCAAAGGGCTTTCAAGGCAAGTGGGAAGCAGAGATGGTTTGCCATTGTTTTCCTCTGCAGAGTCTGCCTCGGTGGTCTTCTATCCAAGTACCAACTTAGTGGCCACCCCAGCAAGGGGCTTTCAAGGCAAGTGGGAAGCAGAGATGGTTTGTCATTGTCTTCCTCTGCAGAGTCTCCCTTGGTCCTCTCCCATCCAAGTTCCATCTTAATGGCAATCCGAGCAAGGGGCTTTCAAAGCAAGTGGGAAGCAGAGGTAGTTTGCCTTTGCCTTCCTCTGCAGAGTTTGCCTTGGTGGTCCCCAGGGGTCATTTCCTGCAGGAGCGCACAGGAGCGGAGCTCTGGCAGTAAGGAGCCCAGGGGGCGGGCACATGCAACAAGCCCCACCCCCTGCCCCCAGCAGCCCTCAGTCAGAGCAAGAAGCAGCCAGGTAAGTTGCAGAGCCCCCCTGCCCCCCGGTCCAAAACAGTCCAGTGACACCTTTAAGACCAGGTTTTATTCAGGTACAAGCTCTCCCTCCTCTGCAAGGATAGATCTACACATCCCCTCCTCCAATAGCTAGGAATTCAAAACAGTCCAGTGGCACCTTTAAGACCAAGTTTGATTCAGGTACAAGCTCTCCCTCCTCTGCGAGGGCAGATCTGGACGTTATCCCCCCCCCTCCAATAGCTAGCAATCCAAAAGAGTCCAGTGGAGCCTGAGCAGTGGGTGTCGCCTTCTGACACACTTCCGGTGATGTCAGGGGTGTGGCATATGCAAATGAGTTATGCTAATGTTATGTTAATGAGCTCCTGCCCCTCTTTTTCTACGAAATGACCCCTGGTGGTCCCCATCCAAGTACCAAGCTTTTGATGACCGCAGTAAGGGGTTTTTAAGGCAAGTGAGAAGCAGAGGTGCTTTGCCATGGCCATCCTTCGCAGAGTCTCCCTTGATGGTCCCCCATCCAAGTTCCAACCCTGCTATGCCTCCAAGATCTGACCAAATCCACCTTCCCTCCATTACTGGCCATTCGTGCTCCCTTATTTTTGTCTGAAAAGGCACACTCATTACCATTTTGCTTCACATTATAACGTATTTCTACATGCGTGGATAGAGGTTGCAAAGTATCCTTAAGTGGACCCTTTTCAGCATCCTTCTAATAGCGTGGACTACCTTTAATGAC
This sequence comes from Gekko japonicus, assembly GCF_001447785.1. NCBI lineage: Eukaryota > Metazoa > Chordata > Lepidosauria > Squamata > Gekkonidae > Gekko > Gekko japonicus. Next base: position 3,552 of record NW_015164376.1, on the reverse strand, counting down.
AAAGGCCTTGAGAATAAAAGTTCCCCCGCTTTGTTCTATAAATATAAATCTCGGGAGAGCAGGACGGGCTTGTGCAGATCCGAACGGCGGCATCAATTAGAGCACCTGTCCCCGTCCGTGTAACCCAAACATACTTCATTCCCTCCTCCTCCGAAATGAAAACTAATAAACGAACGGCAGTCAGCGGAGAAGTGAAGACCTCAGTGGTACAAAATGATGGAATGAGATGGAGGAGAAATGGCAGTAATTGCCGGAGGGCAGAAGTTCAAATAATAGAATCAGCAGGACTGCTATGTGTGAGTGTACATTGTAACGGAACAGCGTGCTCGGCCAGAGCATTGGCTCTAATTGGCATCTTTTCATAGGCTTCGATGAATTTTGGAATTTGTCATCCATTCCCCTTCCCTAGAATGAATTCAGTGCTAAGTAGTGAACAGGGGGCAGGTGTCAGAAATTGTTAACTCTAAGGAAGGGGAAAGGGGAGTTTCTCCTAAGTAATTAGGTCTCTCCTTGGAATTGTCACGAGTATAGGCTTGAGAGCCGGTTTGGTGTAGTGGTTAAGAGCGGCGGACTCTAATCTGGGAGAACCGAGTTTGATTCCCCAGTGCTCCGCATGCAGCTGCTGGTGCAACTTTGGGTCAGTCACAAGCTCTCTCAGAGCTGTTCTCTCAAGGGCAGTTCTTGGGAGAGCTCTCTCAGACCCACCTACTTCACAGGGTGTCTGCTGTGCGGAGGGGAAGGGAAAGGAGCTTGCAAGCCGCTCTGAGACTCCTTCGGGTAATGAAGGGTGGATATAAATCCAATCTCTTCCTTCTCTTCCTCTTCTTCTTCTTTGTCCCTGGCATTGCCAACCTTCAGGTCGGGGTTGAAGATCTCTGGGAATTACAACCGAACTCCAGACTACATAAATCATTTATTTATTAGTTGTTGTAGATTTTCCGGGCTGTATGGCCATGATCTTGGCATTGTAGTCCCTGACGTTTCGCCAGCAGCTGTGACTGGCATCCTCAGAGGTATAACAGAGAAAGAGGGAGTACTCTCTGTGTCAAGGTGAGAAGAAAAATGGTAGGCAGCTAATTTATATCTACTCAGGAAGGTGGGGTAGGGCTGAGTCATTATCTTGTAGGAGTTCCCCAGGCTGTGTACGTGCCAATGGAGGCACTTTCCTGAGGAGGTTCTTTTGCCTATTTCAACAGCCAATCCATATGCAAAAGAGCCTCCTCTGAGGATTCCAGTCACAGCGGCTGGCGAAACGTCAGGCCCTACAACGCCAAGACCACGGACGTACAGCCTTGAAAACCTACAACAGCTAATGAACTCCAGCTGTGAAGGTCTTCGACAACATTTATTTATTATTTATTTCAAACATCTATTCCACTTCTCAGGGAGGAACTAGCTGCTTTGGAAGTTGGACTGCCTGGCGTTATAGGTAGGCACGTCGCTGCACCTTGGAAGAGCCTCCCTCTTTCTGGGGAAGTTCTCCCCTCTGGCCGGCTGATTGACTGCTGGGTGGTGAGGCCTGTCAGCGGCAGACCCCTGCTTCCACTGGGGGAGGGGGCGGTCTGGCAACCAGTGTTCCCGCTAAGCTGAGTCACAGTTTTTTAGCCTCTGGCTGACACATTTTTGTCTTTGCTCAGGAAGGATGGGGCTCCAGAGCAAACTAATTCATGCAGAAGCCAAATGGCTCGCTTGCAACTTTTAATGCCAGTAGCTCACAGAGTAGAATTTTTGCTCACAAGACTCCACAGCTTAGAGGGAGCATTGCTGGCAATCCTAGCTGGTGCCAGCCCTAACGTCTGCGGATCTTTGTGTGGCGTTTTTGTGAATGACCGATGTCTGAAACTCGTTGATTGATTAAGATGGGTAGCCATGTTAGTCTGTCTATAGGGTATCTGAAGAAGTGAAGAGTGACTAACAGAAGAAGAAGAAGAAGAAGAGAAGAAGAGATTGGATTTATACCCCGCCCTTCACTACCCAAAGGTGTCTCGGAGCGGCTTACAAACGCCTTTCCCTTCCCCTCCCCACAACAGACACCCTGTGAGGGAGGTGGGGCTGAGAGAGCTCTTCACAGAAACTGCTCTTTTTCAAGGACAGCTCTTATCAGAACTATGGCTTGCCCAAGGTCATCCAGCCAGGTGCAAGTGGAGGAGTGGGGGATCAAACCCGATTCTCCCAGATTAGAGTCCGTGCACTTAACCACTACACCAGACTGGCTCACAGACAACCACTACACCTGCCACTTATTTTGTTAGTCTTTAGGGTGGTCCTGGGCTCTTGCTCCTTTCTGCAAAAGCTTGATGCTCTGCAACCCCCCGTCTGTGGTATAGGCTGTCTTTCCTTGTGGCTCATTGTGGCCTTTTCCACGTGGGTTGAGCCACAGGGGATTGGCTACCAGCTGTCGATTGCAATCGTTGTGCGTCTACCCAGAAGGCAAGAGACTGCCGCCCCCGCAAATTCCTGACGCTCAGTTCCACCGAAGGCAACGTCTTTGCTTGTGCATCAAAAGGCACAAAAAGGATAAAAAATCTTGCATCTCTTCAAGCAACCCCCCAAAAAACACAATGTTTTCTGAACTTGTTTTCATTACTGCTGGGAGGTGCTGACGTCAAACTGGAAAACGGAACCACGGAGAAAGGGAATAACAAAAAAGGGATCGCTTTTTAAATTTGCTCTGAGAATATGCACTCTCTTCATTGTCAGCCAAGTTTGTGATTTGACAGAGTGGTGTTTGAATGGGGCTGAGACAAAAGTTCTCCAACAGTGGCAGGATTTGGAAGCATAAGAACATACAAACTTAAGAGAAGCCATTTTTTTAAATTTTGAAATGTTTATTAAGATCAAGTATAACATATCAAAACATACAATAACTGCAAAAATCTCAAAGTGTTCCTGACCCTCAACGATGATAGGAGGGGGTTGAACATGAGCATCCCGCCATTTAGATTGGCCAGTATCTTTTTTTAAGAGACTGAAGTGGAACACAGAATGCAATGCTTGAAGGTTTTTAGGCAATTCAACATCAACAGCAACATCATTCAAAACCCTGCGGACCCTGAAAGGACCAATATACTTCCACCCAAGTTTTTTACTAGGACGCAGTAGTTTGATGTTCTTTGTGGATACATATACATAGTCACCAGGTTGCACAACCCATTCTTTGGCCCTGTGTTTGTCGGCTTGGGTTTTGTATTTGGTTTTAGCGGAGTCTAACGTGCTGCAGAATGGAGTCAAGTCTGTTTCTCTGATATACAAGAGGAGTCTCGGCAGTAAAGTCAAGGTCAAGGTGAAATCAGAAGTGGAGCCATGTGTGGTAGCTCGTCCTAGAGGGAAGCAGGTTATGCTCTGCCATGAAGTCAAGAACTGTCATAAGTTCTACTGGAACTGTTTTGTAATCGGTCCACAATGTTAGAGATTTTATTCATCACAAACTGATCCCAAATCTTGTCATACCAGGATGTCAGAGTAGGAGGTGTTGGAGATTTCCAGTTTGCCGCAATCGTGAGTCTGCCTGCTGCAAGAAGAATAGAGGTAAGGGTCTTTTTGGAGTCGTTC
>NW_015164375.1:0-48882 GCF_001447785.1 Gekko japonicus | reverse complement strand
AACATAAGCTCATATCGTTACAACAGCCTCAATGCTGCCTTGTCAGTGCCGTTATATTGCTGCTCCAGTGGCAAACCTTATACATTGCAGGCTTCTCTCTGTATTCATTGCCATAGCTTCCAAAGTGGGATTATGATGATTAGCACACGGTTACTGCTAAGCTGTTGAATATCAGCATGACTGGACAAGCTGAACACAATCACAGCGTGACATTTTATACGAATAGTTCGGCATGCTCTCGCAGGTAGAAACAGATGGCAATGTTTTCATGCCGTCAGACAAAGTATTAACTGTGCAAGCAAAGGGCTTAAAGATAACTTTCTGACATGTTTAAAAATAACTTCATCATGTCAACATTCAGGTGGAGTCCTGCATTTCTATACCGGCCAGCTGTGGGGCAGAAAATAAAACAAAAGAAAGCAAGATTTTTCAGCTCTGTTTTAGTCATCTTAAGGCACACTGCCATTGACGGGGGGGGGGGTAGAAACATGAACATGCCAACCTGCTTTTCAAATAGCAACACTGGGTCCAAGAGCACCCCCAAGCTCTTAATCTGCACTCTGACCAGGAAAAATGGACCCAGTACCTCTAGAACATCAACCTTCTTTACCAGCATTACCTCTCTCTTGTCTGGATTCAACTTCAGCTTGTTCTGCCTTAGCTACCTGACCACTGCCTCAAAGCAGCAGTTCAGAACCAAGATAGTTACATCTAGTCAGGGGTGGCTAAACTTGATTAATGTAAGAGCCACATAGAATAAACGTCAGATGTTTGAGAGCCACAAGGCATGAACACACATGCTCTAATTGAAAAGTATGCAAATTTGCATATTAAATTAAAGAGACAAATGCCTTCTCTAAGCCAAGCCAGTCTGCCAGTGTGGCGGGGCTTGGAGAACACATTTAACTTTAGATGGGAAGGGGGGGGGGAAAGATAGAAAGAAAGGTGGAAAGAAAGTGGAAAGAAAGCAAATAGATGGGGGAGGGGGGAGAGGTGGAAAGAAAGCAACTTTAAATGTGTCCTCCAAGCTCTCCCCCCCCCTCGCCGGCTGGCTTGGCTTGGAGAAGGGATTTAAAGAGCCAAATGCCTTCTCCAAGCCAGCTGGTGGAGGGGGGGGGCTTTGAGAACACATTTAAAGTTAAAGTTGCTTTCTTTCTCTGCTTCCCCCCCCACTTCAAGCCTACCCAGAGAGGGGAACACTGGCTGGGGATGTCTCCCCTTCGCTTCCTCAGCTGACCTGCCAGGAGCCACACAATGTTTGTGAAAGAGCCACATGTGGCTCCCAAGCCACAGTTTGACTACCTCTGATCTAGAGGCTTAGATAATGAAATTTAGATCTGGGTGTCATCTGCACATTGATGGCACCTAACCCCAAAGGTTTAGACCATCTAATTCAGTGGCCTCGTGTGTGTGTGTGTGTGTGTGTGTGTGTTAAGTGCTGTTAAGTCACTTCTGACTTAAGGCGATCCTATGAATGAACAATCTCCAAAATGTCCTATCATTAATAGCATTGCTCAGGTCTTGCAGACTGAGGGCTGTGGCTTCCTTTTTACAGTCAATCCATCTCATGCTCAGTGTTCCTTTTTTCCTCCTGCCTTCAACTTTTCCTAGCATTATTGTCTTTTCCAATGACTCTTGTCTTCTCATAATGTGCCTAAAGTACAATAACCTTAGTTGAGTCATTTTAACTTCTAGACAGTTCAAGCTTGATTTAACCCAGAACCTACTTGTCTTTTTGGCAGTCCATGGTATCCGTAAAACTCTCCCCCAACACCACATTTCAAATGAATCAACTTTCTCCTGGTCAGCTTTCTTCATTGTCCAACTTTCACACCCATACATAGTAACGTGGGATACTATGGCATGGATTAACTTAATCTTGGTTGCCAGCATCACATCCTTGCACGTAAGGATCTTTTCCAGCTCCTTCATGTCTGCCCTTCCCAGTCTCAAACTCCTGATTTCTTGGTTACACTCTCCCTTTTGGCTGATGATTGAGCCAAGAAATAGAAAATCTTGAACAATTTCAGTTTCTTCATCGTCATCTTTAAAATTTTATGTATGTATGTGTATATATATAAAATATATAAAGAGCACAAATGAGAGAACAGGACCCTGTGGCACTCCACAAGACAAATCCCAACTAAATAACAGTGCTGCTCTGGTGGAATAGAGAGATGAACAGTTCAGGCATCTGATGAAGTGGGCTCAAGATCATGCAAACTTAGCCACAATAAATCAAATGGTCTTTGAGGTTTCCAAGGACTCATTTTGCTGCAATAGGCTAATGTAACTATACCTGTGGAATTTGCTATATATTGTGAAAGCATTGATAATGACAAACTCAGTATTGGTCAGATTGCAAATAGCTGAGACTCCTGGCTGCTGCTACACCTTTGTTTATGCACACAAGCTGATCAGTTCCGATCCTCACTATTAGCCCCACACCAGCAAAAGAAAGCCAGCATGATATAGTGGTCAGAGTGTCCTTCTGGAACCTAGGGTCAATTCTCCACTTTGCTATCTTTGTCAATCACTTTTTCCCAGCATGGCCTATCTCACAGGATTGTTGAAGGGTTGAGATTGAGCAGAGCAGAGCCATGTATGCTAACTAGTGTTCCTTAGAACACTTGAATTCAAATCCCTTTGTGTAGAAATGCACTCCAGTTTGTCTTACACCACAGAGTATTGGGTCTACATAACGCCTACATAACGCCTACATTATTCCAAGAAGTTTATATTTGGGTACAATGATAGGAAACAAGAGAGCAGTTAATTGTTTTTCAAGCATCCAGATCCCATTGATAGTTATCACAAGCATCCAATATATAAAGCTTGGTTATGCAAATGTTTCTAGCCTGCACAGAACAATCAAAGGGCCATCTCACTCCCTGGTAGGTATGTAACTCCTAGGAAGAGATAGAAACTTGGGATGTCAAATGCTACATTGTACATAACAAGGGCCGGAAGAGGAGGATTGACCCATGAGGGACTGGGCAGACAGGAGTTAAATTTCCTTGACACAAGGGAGTCCATTTTAAGAGAGCTATGCTTGTAATAACTTGGAGTAACGGGCTTTCACACCTGGGATCCCTCTTGATGGCCACCATTACCACATGGATCTTACACAGGGCAGTCAGCCTGGGACAAAGACTCGAGGTTATGAATGACTGATAGAATGCTGTAACTTTAAGAGTAAAGAGCCTACATTGTTCGCCTTTACCTTGCAACCTTGTTCGATCCATTGCTGTGCAAAGTATGCGTGTAAACATTTTCTTTTTAATACATTTCTTATTATTTGGAATAATGAAAATGTGTTCTCTGTAACCACAATAAATTCTACTGAAATATGTTCCTAAAAGGGCACCGGGGAAAGAAGGTAGTTGGTCAATAAAGTGTGCAAGTGTAGTAAGCCATGCCTATGAAAGCTAGTGAGAGTGAAAGCAGAAGATAAGTACGCCAGGTGGAGCCTATGAATGACAAGATGAATGGTGTGCTAGGAGTGCTGGCCCTCTTTGTGGAAAACACTCTAATTGACCAACCGGTGGCAGCATAGATACCCAGAGAGAAGTGAGGAATCCCTAGGGAGTCAGGTGGGCTCAGTAGAATGGTGCACCACTATGCAGAAACCCAGGATAGCCACTGAGCGTCTTGACCTCTTGGAGGGCCCAAAGTAGAACATCATTTGCAGGTCAATGGGGCATTCTATGATACCCCTAATGGTAAAACACAAGTTCTTTTCAGAGATTGGATAATGGGTACAGAAAAGTATAAAATTTCACCTCCTGTCCCGGTCCCATCCCACACTCATTCAGAAAATTATCATCACAGAATCACGTGTTATGAGTGTAGAGGACAGCACAAAAGGCAGGCTCCTAATTTGTGCATACAGTCTATGCACACATATCTTGTATACCTGTAGGACTCTGAGCATACATTCTGCTGGATGTTCAGAGATTGGGGTGGGGACCATAGGATTTAAATCTGCTCATCTCTGTCTGCGTGCACTCTACACAGAAATAGGCCTTTTCAAAGATTTCCTACCTTTACAAATTTTATTTTTAACTGGATATAGAATAAAGAAAAAGGATAGGAGAAAAGGAATGAAAAATAAAATTACGGAAACACAATACAAAGGGCAATTTTTGCAGATATTAAGGACAACTTTTGAAAAAAATGTGTATATATAGATTTTTTTTTGTACATGATAGTTTAGAAAACCAGATTTCATACTTTTACAATCAGAAGGATTTGCACTTGGATTTGCAGTGAAGATTCCACACAATTCAGAAAGAAAAGAGCATGTTAACAGTCATGCCTACTTGCTTGTAGTTAGTACAGATTGTCCCAGTGACTCAGGCTGCCACTTTTTCCTAACAGTTTCATCTGTTTCTCTTCTCCACTTAGAATACATTTGACTAAACTAAGGGCCAAGCTACACATGCATTGTAATGTGCAGAATGCTTGAGACATGATTGTAAGTCAAGCTTCCTTACATGATCATTGGTTGATTTAAAAAATAGATTCAAGTGTTTCCATATTACACACAGCAAAAACCTGATATACAATGCATTTAAAACTGCTTGTATGCTTTTATGGGGGAGTTGTTTGTTTGTTTTGATGTGCACACCAATAGAAAAGAAGGGCTGGAATGTGTATTAAGTGGCAAGTTTGAATTCAGTTGAAGGTGAAGATTCCAGAGGTAAAGAGGTTCATTTTCATCAGATGTATAGTTCTGTGCTGGGAATGTGACAAATATTTCTAAAGTTCAAGTAAAAGATGTGCACATAAAAAATAAAAGGCAATCAGAGAACTTTGATGACAATACGGTTGGATATTAATACATTTTAAAAACCACTTTGATGATGCTTTGATCAAGACATTTTTTGTGTGACATTGATTCTAAATGACCTGCTCAGTCAGTTGTGGGTCATAATGACCTGCTCGTTCCAGGAATGTAAACATTAACATGCAGTTCTTTCTGCTCTCAAAAGAGAGGCTGTTATCTTTTCAGAAGCAGAAAGCTCATAACTACCCAAATAAAAACCCTTCAAGCTTCATTATTCCAGCAATTGATGTTTCATTATGGTAAATATGTTTGATGCTTTAATCCTTTAAGAAATATTGTTGTTGACGTTGGGGAGAGTCTAGTGCATATTGATTGCATGGAATATTTTCAAAAGTCACTCAAACTGTACATGATCATATTCATTGCTCTGCATCTCAATTCTGAGATTGATTAGGATTCTTACAGGCAAAAAGATGTAGGGTTATAAATTTATCCACTGAGGGTGATTCTCCTCTCTATAAAACACATATTTGGTAGATTGCCCTAATATGAGGGAGGTCCAATTAAAGCTACACCTTCCCAAAAGAAGTCTGCTTGGCCAAGACCTTATATCCAATGCCAAAATCTGTTTTTATCCCATTGGTTTCCAAAAGTTCATCAGCTAGGCTAGGTACAGATCCAGCATGCAACTAACTGTCTACATACCCACACAGTATTTTTTCAGTATTAATGACAAGCATGAATTAAAACTGAGCCCAAAAGCCAAGACCAGTGTTCCCTCTAAGCTGAGTTAGTGTGAGCTAGCTCACAGTTTTTTAGCCTCTGGATCACACTTTTTTGTCTTAGCTCAGGAAGGATGACTTCAGAGCAAACTAATTTATACAGTAGCCCAATCGCTCGCTCATCACTTTAATGCCAGTAGCTCACCAAGCAGAATTTTTGCTCACAAGACTTCACAGCTTAGAGGGAGCATTGGCCAAGACCTGTGCTCATATAAACTTTGCACAGAAATATCACCTATATCTCTTTACAGAAGAGAGAAGACACATTTCATTCATGCATCTGATACAGTGGGCTCTAGGCCACGAAAACTGGTGTCATAAAACATGTGTTTGTCATGAAGACATCACAAGACTTTTTGTACTTTCAGAACCCAGGACAAGACTGAATCTCTATGGCCTTATCTTTTAACAAAAATATTAGAAGTTTTCTAGATAAGACACAGACAACAAAAACCAAATAATTATGGCAGAGCTGCTCATAAAGAAAGTTATACATATAAAGCAATAAACAAGAATATTAAATTTATGCATTGCTAAAGCTATTGCCTACATTTAAAAAAGAAAAAATAATTTTAAAGCACTTGGCAATTCCAATTAACTAGCTGTTGTACCTGCCCTAAGAGAATTAACCTTATGTGACTCTATATTTAAACATTCACAACTGAATGACTGGTTTTGTTTCAAATCACTGACATATTTGTCACTGTAAGCAGGTGAATAGCCCAAGTTCATCCCCCAAAACAAACTCATTGTGTGTCAGTTTGAAAAGAGTGGAAGATAAAGTTTTCTTTCCTCTTTTCCTCTGCACTAGCTACAGAATTGTCCTTCAAACACTGTACTGTATTGTTCAGCTTTGGACAAAGTACCACCTGACTGTAGTGTGCATTTTGAAGATACTGATTTTAAGAGCACATTCCAAACTGACAGGTCAAACAATACTGTTTTGAAGCTTAGCCACAAAAACCCTGCTTTTTAACAAATGTTTGAATTGTTTTAATACATGGTAATGAGTTTTAAGTGCCCCTTCAACATACTCATTTGTGCAAATATCTCTTACTTATTACTGTTTAATTAAGACCTGTTTATATATTGTACATTAAAGAACAGAGTTGAAATTAAGGGTGCTTTATATATTTGTCACACTTTTCATGCTTCGCCGCGGGTCTCCTATCTTTTAGCGGGAGGAGGAGGTCTCGGAAATGGAGGTCTGTCACTTCTCAAACCTCAGAATTCTCGTCAGCCTCTCCAAATGGGCGAATCTGACCGTTTTTATTAGCTCGAAAACTCCCGATCAGTGTTACTTCACAGCTGAAATGGTCTTTGTTTTCACTCTAATCTGTTCCTCACCGGTTGAGAGTATTTTCCTCTTTATTCCCCTTAACCTGTTCCCCTTCCGCTTAAAGCCATAGGACTCCTGGTTCTTCTCTCCTGGCATCTCTGCGATCAGGTCCAGATTTCCTTCCTCTTCCTCTCCGGGTTGTTTGGTCTCTTCTAGATTCTTCCTCCTTGGTTCTCTTCTTTGTTTCCCTGCTCTTCCTATCTCCTTGATTCTTGTATTGGCCTTTAGACCAGGCTGGTCGTTGTCCCTCTCGGGTGGCACTGATCCTGTCAGTTGTGTCTGACAATATTCATGAAACTAATCCAAGTGATTAGATGGCCATCTGACAACAATGCTGATTCTGTGAACTTAGGCAGTTCATGAGAAGCAGGGCAGGAAGGGTTGCATCAGTATTTAGTTCTTATGGCCCTTTCTTATATGCCTAGGGAAATGCTGATCACCACTTTGGGGTCAGGAAACCATTTTTCTCCAGGCCAGTTTGGCTGGAGATCCTGGAGGTTTTTTGTCATCTTCTCAGTGTGGAACAGCGGTTACTGGGTGAGTGTGGGGAGAGAGGTATTTGTGAATTTCCTGCATTGTGCAGGGGTTTCATGATACTGGAGATCCCTTCCAACTATATGATTCTATGATTGACTCCTTTGACAAATGCTTATAGTAAAATGTAAGAACTAAAATCCTGGATGATTCACTTTGGCTAAATAACCACTCATTACATTAGTAAGTTAAGTAACTTAAATTTGAAGTGGGAATTGTGTATTCATTATATAGTAAACCAAACATTCAACATTCTCTGCTGGAAAGTCAGTAGTTCAGCGGTTCGAGACCCAAGTGCCACATGACGGAGTGAGCTCCCGTCTCTGGTCCCAGCTCCTGCCAACCTAGCAGTTCAAAAGCAAGAAATTGCAAGTAGATAAAGAGGTACCGCTTTGGTGAAGGTAACAGTGTTCCATGCACCTTGGCGTCTAGTCATGCAGGTCATATGGCCACGGAAATGTCTTTGGACAGCGCTGGATCTTCAGCTTGGAAAAAGAGATGAGCACCGCATCCCTAGAGTCGGATTCGACTGGCTTTCAAGCAAGGGAAACCTTTACCTTCTTTTTAAATTAACTTAGTGCTTAATTCAAAGCACACCATGAATACTTAATTCTAGAAGAATCACAATAAAGAAAAGAATCACAATAAAGAAGATTCAGTCTTCTTTACTTAAACTTTAAAAGTCCAGCTATAAAAGGACATAACAACTGATGAACAATAGGTAAAATCTAGTAATCAGTTACTGTATTCCATGCTGGACATTGACTACAGTATCAGGAAACTGGTTTAGGGAAATTCATACTTAGATGCAGGGTTCCCCCAAGGTGTACATATTTCTGGCCCCCAGTGCACAGATTTTCCTCTCAGCGCAGGGGTTCAAGTAGTTTGCAGCCCCACCCTCCCACTTAGCCCCCCATGTGCACTATAAAGGGGGCCCGGTCCTGGCAGCCCTCCTTCCAGCTGAGTGGTGCAACCTGGGAGCTGCTGCCCTGCTGACTGAGGCACTGCCGCTGCCTGAGCCATTTTCCCACCAATGCTGCCGTGCTCAGCCATCCTGCAGCAGCCAGTGAGTCACCCCATCTACAGCCTTTGGCTGGCAATGTGGCCTGGCACTCCTCTCTGGCCCTCTAGTCACCAGCGGGCCCCTTGCTGTAGAGGGCTGAGCTGGGGATAGCGGAGCCAGGCTCCAAGTGCTGATGGGTAGGTTCATGCCTCATGGGGTGGTTTGGTGCCACGCCATCCCGCCTGGGCCCAGGCTGCACTCTGGAGCCCTCAGGGAGGCACATTGCTCCCAGTGGCACAGAAGATCCTGGGTTTGCTATCTCCTGCCTTGGCCATGTGTTCGCCTCCCCCCCCCCCCCCCCCGGCCTTCTTCCAAGAATGTGGTCCAGGCTCCTCTGAGGGCCTCCTGCTGCCAGTGTCATGGGGGGCTTCAGGGCCTCTCTCTCTCTCCCCATCTATTTGCTTTCTTTCCATCTCTCTCCTTCCTTCCTAGGATTGCCATGTCCCCCTGGGCCACTGGCGGGGAATGGGGGGTAGGGTTGCCAGATCCAGGTTGGGAAACTCCTAAAGATTTGGGGATGGAGCTTGGGGAGAACAGGAACCTCAGTGGAATACAGTGCCATAGAGTCCCCCCTCCAAAGCAGCCATTTTCTTTAGGATAACTGATATTTGCAGTCTGGAGATGTGCTGTAATTCCAGGGGATCCCCTGGTCCTCCCTGGAGGCTGGCATCCCTATTCTTTCCACTTCTCTCTCCCCATCTTTCTTTCTGTCTGTGTTTTTTTTTAATGTAGGCTTGCTCACAACTTTAATCCTAGTAGGTCTTTTGGCTCACAAAGTAGAATTTTGACTCACAAGACTTCGCAACTTAGAAAGAACATTGCAGACATCACTTTTCACTAACATTAAGCCTAGATGTGCATAAATATGGTTTGTTACAGGGCGCACACACACATTGCTCCTCTCTTCTTTCCCTTTCTCACAATTGTGCCAAGAATCTCAATTAGAAACTAATGGCAGTTACACTTCATATATGACCAGGTTGACCGAAGTTGTTTTTTCCTGTCCAAAGCAGGAGCCTAAACTGGGGCTCAGCTCTGATTTAGAATCCCAGTTTTGGCAGGAGGACTTACTCTGGTTAACTTGCATAACTGGAACAAAAGTTTGAGTCCAGTGGCACCTTTAAGACCAACAAAGTTTAATTCTGGGTATAAGCTTTCATGTGCATGCAGTTTTCCTCAAGCCTTACATATAGGTGGGGGTGGGGATTAGTTGCCAGGAAGGGCTAGTTAGAGTCAAGATGCATAAGTAACTGGGTGATAAGTATAGGTGAGACTAGATTAAAGCAGTTGTTAATAGCAGCATATTAGCATACAAATACAAGAGTTAACTAACAGATTTGAGAACTAAGTTTGGGTCCAGTTGCACCTCCAAGATCAATTCTGTGTATAAGCGAGAACCGAGAGACTTAGCATGTGTAGATGCGCACTTCCTCAGATACATTGAAAACAGATTTCTTAGCTGTACTTAAGCAACTTGACTATAATGAACCCTTCCTGGCAACTAACTCCCCCACACACACACCTATATGTAACACTTGAGGAAATTTGAGAGTAAAATTATAGATTTTGTCCATAAGAAACAAGATACATTTTATAAATAATTTTATCAAATAATATGTTAAATTCACTATGTCACAGTGTATTAACTGTATGCTGCAATATGTTGTACTGTTGAATTAACTGTATGTTACGATGTGGGTGAAAGAATGGTTAATTTTATATTGTTTTGAAAGTGTTAATTGTACTATACATTATGAGGGGATTTTTGTGATTGATATTTTAATTATTTTCCCATAATTTTAATAATAATTATTATTAAAAAAATTAAAATGTTGATTAAAGTAACAACTAAATGCAGCACTGGAAAGTACACACAGAGGAGCCCCTCATTTCTATTTGAAATTTAACACACACAAAACCACTCTATTCTATAGTGTCTGTAAAGAGCTTATATTATGCCTTTTTACTGTGCTCTGTAGGCAGCCAAAATGCTCTAATGATTAAACAAATCTCCAGGGTAAACTGAGAACCGGGGAGTGGGGTGGGGTGATTTAGTCTGAAACATCTTGATGAAGCCATCTCCATCCAAAGGAAATTAGGGGGGGGGGAGCATCATGGCTGTTTTATTATCAGAAAAAAAATAAGCACAGGAGGGAATTCAGACATAGATATGAAAATCAGTTGTATCTCTTTCATTTCATTATTTATTGCTTGTGAGTGCTGGTGACTGTCACACCAGTGCAGAGAATTATTAGCATTAAAAGTGATCAATACTGTGATTAACACTGGGGGCTTGGATTCACCCATCAAAGTGAAGAAGAATCACCACTGAAGCTGTCATTTTTTTCTCCATGCATCCCAGTCCCTGGTAGGCTGTCTGTATCCTGCAAAAGTCAATAATAATCAGGAAGCTGTCCTTTAAAATGAGGGCTATGAATAGTGTAGACCAGATAAATCACACCACTTAAGATGGCTCCCCTCAGTGACTCCCTGGGGTCTAAATGCCTGATCCTATAGATCTGCTTCGGAGCTGCCAAAGCTACAGCATCAGCCTATGACAGGTGGGCAAGCTAGGCATGGCCACCCTTGTCTCCGTGCAATTAGAATGTGAGAGATGTAAGTACAAATGGTTCAAAAGTCCAACTAGTTGGTTGCAGTGTCCCCCGCCTTGAGGATGGCCACCCAAACCCGTTCAGAAAGGGCAGGTTTGGGTGGTGTTTTTTATTATTGTTTGCATGCCAGCATGGAAACATTTTAGTGCTGAAGATCATCTATGCTAAAATAGACATTCCCATTAGGAAGTCTAACACCAGCAGCCAATCATTACCTCCATTATTTCATTCCAACTCTAGAGCAAATTATAGCACTCTTGAAGGTACTGGAGTGCCAAAGTCTTAGCCAGGACTTTATTTTCAGGATCAGATCAGCAAAGAAGTGTTCACAAGAGAACATCAGCCCCCTCCGTCTCTCCCACATCCACAACTCCCCTTCCCATCATCAGCAGTCCCTCCCCCCACAAAACTGCAGCAGCTCATCTGCTGACATGTACATTTGTCTGTCTCCTTTGCTCTCTTTCTCTCTCTTCCATTTGTTAAGTGGCTTCTTTATACAAAACTTGGAAGTAAGAATGCATAGGGGTCTCCATGAGGCTGCTACAGCACTTCAGAGCCTGTGCAAAAAAAAAGGGGTGGAAGCAGAAGAACAATCCTAAATGTGAATTTGAACTGATGGGGAAGGACCAAAGAAAACATGCCATCATGAACTGATTGCACTGATAGCACTATCACTGAAATTACCATGACACTGACAAAAACACGAAAAGCGGCTGCAGTCTGGAAAAATCATGTCATTCCAGTCGCTCGCCCTTTTGTGGTCACTTTTGCTATGCATCTGTAATTGCCCCATCTAGCAAATTGGCCAATAAAATTCAAACATTTTGGCTCCATTCTTATAATAGCCCAAGTACACTGATCATAGGTTCCAGAATTTTTTCTTGTATAAACATAGCCCCAATTACCTCCAGTACACAGCAACAGTTTTCCCAGACTTTCCCATTGCTCTGCGAAGGATAATCTTCTCAGAGACTTTAGAGCTGGCCTAAGTCTTTGTCCCAATTTCCTCTTCTAATCGCTGCCTGAAATCACCCAGCACACAGCACTGCTATGTGCCTTTTGTATCCTTCCCGCCAGACCCTCCAGGACTTCCACCTTCTTCAGGACAGGCTTGTAATGTTTTATTTATCCCCCTTTATTTACTCTTTGGTATTGCTTAGCATTTAGATATTGTTTAGGTGGTAGGATTTACTGTGTGTGTCTGTGCATGCACTTGCATGCATCCTCAATTCTCTGTGTGCCTCCTGCTGTTCTAGATACTATTTTCCAGATAAAGTTTTCAGTTTTATTCTATTTTTCACCAGTTTATTTCTGGAAATCTCCCAATTTTCATAATGAAGTCATAGCCAAATCTGGGACCCTGGTATGGCGAGATTTGGCAGGCCTAGAGTATGCCAACATGTCTTGGTAGCAAGTAGGCACCCTCCAAGCTAAAGAATAGGTTTGACTCCTTTATTGCTAAGGGTCCCAAGTGTTGCAAGGCCTTTGCACCAATCAGGGCCCTCAGCAATTACCTATAGCCAAATGAATGAGCCAATCACTGACCAGATAACCCAACTGTGCTTCTGACCATGTGAGAATGGAGATTGGTCTGCAGCCAGACCAAACTGGTTTCCCACAGGTGCTTAATTGGATGGAATGTTAATTGGGAGACAGTACAGGGGATGACTTCTAGCACAGCTGTCTTATCTCCCATTTGCAAGGTCAGTGTTTTCTTTTCTCAGCAAGGCAGTTTGAATCTCTGACAAAACAACCCAAAGCAGGCGACAAAAGCCTGAACCAGACTTTTAAGTCAAAACTCCATTTTGAATTAACCAAAAATCCATGACAGTCCCATTTCAAGCAAGTGGCTTTTCATTCTCTCTCTCCAGATGAGAAAATTGTTGTCAGTCAACCTATCTAGTAGGTAGTTGTGCTGAGGTGTGCAGGAAGCAGCCATTTTGCAGTTTCTTCTTTTTGCCTACCGGTCTATATAAACTTTTCCTTTTTTCACAGTGGTGCTCACACTGGGCCTATAACCCTGTTGACAGAGTGTAAACATGCAGAGGAACAAAGCACCAGCTGTTTAAAGAAAATAACTCGGTTTATTAAAGAAGAAATAAATTCTGATAGAAAAGAGGAGAGGAAGAGAGGCTTAACCAACTAACTGCTGTGAGAGACAGGATCAGAGGGGGAGAGCTCAGTTGGAGCAGGAAGTCTCCAAAAAGCCAAACATGAGGCAGGAAGGACATAATTTGAAATTGTGAGAAGTCCCTAATCTAGTTATGTGATTTAATTTTTATTTATTAATTAAATTAAATTTCTAAACCGCCCTCCCCTGTAAAAAACAGGGCTCAGGGTGGTGTACAACCATTAAAAAAAATCAAAAAAGTTCACAATTTGAATACAATAAAATACAGCAATTGGCCTAGTTAGATGATACTAAGCTTTTGACTGTGCTACAGCCCCATGGGGGGGGCAGAGAAATGGGAGTGCCTGACAGATGGAAACCATTGCTGCCCTCAACCAAATGCCTGGCAGAAATTTCTGCCTTACAGGCCCTGTGGAACCGCAATAAGTCCCGCAGGGCATGAACATTATTTGGCAGAGAGTTCCATCAGGTTGGTGCCAGGAGAGAAAACGCCCTGGTCTGGTCAAGGACAGCCGGGTATCTCTCGGGCCAGGGACCACCAGTAAGTTCTTATCTGCAGAGCACAATGCTCCTCAAGGGGTATACCAAGAGAGGCAGTCCTGAAGTTATGTTTAGGACCATTTAAGGCCTTAAAGGTTATCACCAGGACCTTGAACCTGATCCACTACTCCACCAGGAACCAGTGCAGCTCATACAGCACAGGCTGAATATGTGCCACTTGCGGAGTCCCCATCAGGACCTATGCTGCTGCATTCTGAAGCAGCTGAAGTTTCCGGGTCAGTCTCAAGGGTAGGCCTATGTACAGCAAGTTACAGTAGTCTAGTTTGGAGGTGATCATTGCATGGATTACTTTGGTTAGGTCAGGGCAGGACAGGTAGGGAGCCAGTTTCCTGACCTGGCACAGCTGGAAGAGTGCCAGTCTGGAAACAATTGTGATCTGGGCCTCCATTGATAGGGAGGCATCCAGAACCACACCCAAGCTCTTGATAGCTGGAGTCGGTGTTAAGGGCACACTGTCAAGACTAGAGCCAGGAGATGGCATCCAAAACCTGAATTTCCCTCCCCAGCCACAGAACCTCCATCTTAGTAGGATTCAGTCTCAGCCAGCTCTGTTTCAGCCATCCCATCTGGATGGTCATCAATCAACAGATATAGCCGATGTCATCAGCATACTGATGACATCCCAGTCTAAAACTCTGCACCAGTTGAGCGAGGGGGCACATGTAGATGTTAACATTAGATAGAAGATTGCCCTCTGAGGAATCCCACACACTAACGGGTGCCTAGTTGACATCCTCTTTCCCAGTGCCACCCTCTGTCCCCAGCGTTGGAGAAATGAGGTAAACCACTTCAAGACTACCCCACAAACTCCTACATTGGAAAGGCGGTGGGTCAAAAGATTGTGATTGACTGTGTCGAACGCTGCTGTAAGGTCAAGCAATAACAGCAGCGTCGACCCAACTTGATCCAACTGTTTGCAGAGATAATCTGTGAAGGCGACTGATGCCATTTCCATCCCACGGCTAGTGCAGAAGCCAGACTGGAATGAGTTCAGCACCGATGTGTCATCTATGAAATTCTGGAGTTGTTCTGCCACCACTCTCTCAATTACCTTACCCAGAAACAAAGGATTCAAGACTTTGCAGTAATTGGAAGGATCCATAGGATCCAGAGTTGGTTTTTTAAAGAGCAGTATAATTGCAGCCTCTTTTAACCCCTAGCAGTCCTTCAGCAGTCCTTCAGCTGTCCCCTATAGGGTGTTCTTCTGATCTTCTTCAAATTAGGTGCACTATAGACCTTGTATATTCCAACGGATGGATCCATTGGGTTGATCTAGGAAATGAAGGCACTTCTGCCAGTAAAAAAGAATTTTCCCATTTCTTCTCTCTTGCTGCACATTGAATACCCTGAAATGCTGTTTCTGAGGGGCAGGAGACACTCAAGTGGGCAAAGTAGGGATCTGCGAAAGAATCAGTGGATTCTTTCCACTAGTAGAAAACAACATTTGGATTTAGCCCATTGTTGCTAGATCATGCATCATGCCAGGAGTTCAGCAGTGTTGGAGCTACATGGACACACATGGGCATTGTTTGGGGTGTACATATGTAGTGTTCTTTTTCACATATACTTGAACCAAGATCACACTGTATCATAGCGTTTATCTAGTCTTGAAGCTGGGTGAACACTGTTACTTTCGTTAATGTTTATCTCATCACAAATTCAGCTCAGACTTGCAAGATACCACCTTCATCCCCTGTCAAATGTATAGTTTTTAACATTTCTTCCAGGTTTGAATATTTTGCATTTTCTCAAGAAGCCACAGAGCAAGGTGGAAAGGAAAGATTAAATTTTTTTAAAGGGTTTATTACTTCTATTCATGAACTATACTGTGAAAAAGAGTATAAGGGTTTCTCAGGGCTCCTTTTTGCTTCAGGTCTTTACATTATTATTTTTTTACATTGGGGTTGGGTTTTATTTTATGCCTGAATAGTTATACTAATGGAACCATACTGTACTATCTGAATTAGATTTGCCTAGTTGTGAACATCAGTGACTGGAGCAGTTGAGCTAATCTGAATTAACCTATACAGCTTGAATACACTTGAGCCTATGAATATAAGATGACATTAATCATAAATTTCCAGTGAGCTAGAATAAACTTTATATGCTGCCAGATACTTTTGGAAACAAGAAGCCAAGATGGAGTTGAGAAAAGTGTGGCTACTTAAACTCCATAAGGGGAAAAAAATGTGAAGCAGTATTTGAATTTATAGGCATGTTTTTTATTTGTGGTGTTGTTGGGCATGTTTAAAGAAGACGTTCCAGGACCATCAGCAACTGGCTGACAGTTTGCAGTAGCCTGTTTGTCAGTAGGTGACTCACAGCTGACTGGGCAATCGGTCAGGTTCTGGTCTACTACTATCAGCCCTCAGCAAATTAAACTGCAGGCTGGAGCCTTGCTCTCTGACCCAGGGCCACATTATGACTTTCGTGGGCCCTAGGCACTTTTGCCTTCCTGAGCCCCTACCATCATAATAATATCAATATTAAAAATTATTTTTGATATAACTTTAAATACTTTTTTCTATTTTAGGCAAAATTTAATACATTTTCATGGGTCCTAAACATTTCATTTTTTGCTGATGAGAGAAAAAAAATTAAAACATTTTGTTTGACCCTAAAAGTTTATTTTTTTCCTTCTGATTTTAAAAGAAATGAAAACATTTTCATGGGCCCCTAAAAGTATTGTGGGCCCTAGGCATTGTGCCTACTGTGCCTAATGGATAAGTTAGCCCTGCCCTGACCTACTGTTGTTGTTGTTGTTGTTGGATACAGTAAGCAGCTCCGCTCTAAAGAAGTTTTGCTGGTTCTTTACATTTTAAGACCATGACTGTGGAGAACTCTATATCTCTCTTTCTCTTTCCCAACTTCCCCTTCCAGATAGCAGACATTATCTGAGCCTGCTTCCACGGGGAGGGTGGGGTATAAATTTGATAAATAAATAAACAAAGCACATATGGCTTGTAGCTTACAAACCCCAGTCATTGCTTCCTCCTTCCTCTCCCGTCTTTCCCCCCCTAGCTGGCCTAGAAGCCCATTTGGTCACCACCTCCTATATGGAAAGCCTGAACACCAGGTCGTGACATCACAGTAATGGCGATGAGGGTAGTCCTTTGTGGTTATGTGGGGCTAACCGAGGTGGTGGCTCTGCAGAAGATGACGTTGGTCTCTTTCACCCGGGCTGGTTTTCTCTTTGCAAAAACGAGGGAGGCTTTCCCCGTTTCTGAAATAAATGCAAGGCGGCGCATTGAAAAGGGATCTGTGATTTTTATTTTTCATTTTTTTAAAAAAGATTTATATAGAAAGATGATGTTGTTCAGCTTTCTCTGGGCCGCCGTGCTTTCCAGAAAAGGGATCTGTGACCGACGGAGCCGAGCGAGTGTTTCCCCTGCTTCCTGAGCGACCGAGGGCTTTCTGGAGTTGGTTTGGGGTTGTTGGGTTTTGTTTTTTATTTTTGCACAGTGGCCGTCTTTATTTTCTCGGAAGGAAGAGGATTCTTCTTGCTTGCTTTTGGAGGACTCTGGACGTGGTGGATAGATTCCCCAAAGCTTCCCTTCCCCCCCTTCCCCCCTCCCCAGGTCTTTGCAAAAGAGAGACGCTTGCAAAAATCAGGGTCTCCCCCCCCAAAAAATGGGGCCACGGCACGAACCCTCGTTTTGGAAGGGAATACCGGGAGATTGGAGGGAGGGGGAGGCTCAAAAAAGTGAATCTGACCCGGAGCGGGATGGGGTGGGGGGGGTAAGGCAGCTGATCCAAAGGACTCAGTTGGGGGGGGGGGGGGAGGTATCCAACACAAGGTGTTATCAATGTGGTTTCCTATACATATGTGGTAGTAAGCAAATTGTTGACCACATTTGAGGCAGCCTTTCTGAAGCCTCAAACCAACCAGAGGGCTATAGCATGTCTAAAGTCTCTGGAAGCATTAGATGAAAGTAAATGTAGTCTCTTTGATGGTGTTTGTGACAATGGCCACTCTGACATTGTGTACACCAGGATGATAACGTTGATAGCAGTCAATACATTCCTGAGCAACTATTGTAAAAAAGAAAATGGGCAAAGACTGTCACAAACATCACAGAGGAAATTGAAAACTTTGCAGAAGTGATGTAGTTGCCTTTCACATTAATTTGCCCCTGAACTGCAACAAAATGAGTTGAAATGACAACTGGTGAAATTTAGATTCATTGAAGGCCACAATGTGAAGTTTCTATATTTTCCTCTAATTTGCTCAAAAGAAGTTCCATAGGAACTTTGAATGTTGTACTCTCTTTCTATTACATTTGTTGGTTTCCTTGAACGTTTGTGAATGTACTCACAATGAACTTTGTACACCAATATCCAGTGTAGCTGCTTTTTTTGGTAACTGGAAATTATAATTGAAGTTTACTGTATGTGAAAATGTCTTACCTAAGTATGAGTTTGTACATATTAATATCTCATGCTGTGTCAATGGTAGATAAAAAGTAATACTGAAAATCAAAAGTTATTAAACTCTTACTATTATTTGACAATACCATCATACAACAGACATCCACCAGTTTCCCCTATTATATGCTTGTAAATTACACGAAACATACACTCAAATATGCAAGGGAAACTGAACTCAGTAACACCGTAAACTAGTGTGAAGAATCTGGAATACTGCAGTGAAAGAATCAAGAAAGTATCTTGTTGAGTACACGAGAAACTGCAAGTTAAAACACTTGTGACAGTAACTGGCAACTGCAGAGTTCAGGGACTGTAGGACTATCTTTGATGACGTCATGACCTGGTGTTCAGGCTTTCCATATAGGAGGTGGTGATTTGGTTCACTGGGCCTGCAAGGGGTTGGGGGATCAGTTAGGATACTCTGCTTCTGTAATCCTGGGGATGCAACTGCTTTTCAGAATCTTCTGTGGGATTCTGAGAGTCTTGCTGGGAGCTCTGTTGAAGTGATGGCTTGGAATGCTGAATTTATGGCAGCAATAAACAGGGTTGTTCACCAGTACCCTCTCCTGCTCTGCAGAAGGGCTCCTGTTCCATAGTTTGCCAGAGAGTTAGGAACAATGCTCCCTCTAAGCTGTGGAGTCTTGTGAGCAAAAGTTCCACTTGGTGAGCGACTGGCATTAAAGTTGTGAGCGAGCGATTCGGCGGCTGCATAAATCAGTTTGCTCTGGAGCCATCCTTCCTGAGCGAAGACTAAAAGGTGTGAGCTGGAGGCTTAAAAACTGTGAGCTAGCTCACACTCATCTTAGAGGGAACACTGGTTAGGAAGTCTGAAAAGGGTGTGGAGAGCTTCATTATCACTGGTCAAATATTCATGCCAAGTAACACAGACCTCATTGTGGGACTATCAGGTTTAGGGTTGCCAACCTCCGGGTGGGGCCTGGGGATCTCCCGCTTTTACAACTGATCTCCAGCTGACATCAGCTCCCCTGGAGAAAATGGCACCTTTGAAGGTAGACTCTATGGCATTGTGCCATATTGAGGCCCCTCCCCAAACCCCACCCTCTCCCAGATCCACCCCCCAAAGTCTCCAGGTATTTTCCAACCTGGACCTGGCAACGCTAATCAGGTTGCAGTGATGTCATGCAAAGATTTTTCCCCCTCTACCACCACTGCATTAATGGAATCTTGTCCAGCACAGTTATTTAACGTAGTATGTGATCTTTTGATGTACAGATCTGTCCTCCTTGAAGTTGAAGAACTCTGTTCCTGTAATGATTTTGCAGTGTACTTTATTCTGCCTGACTTGTGCCAGAACCTGGTGACCCTCTGCTGGGGATGTCAGAAGCACCCACATCCACATTGTATGGATAATTTCAGACTGAACTCCCTTACTGATGTGGACCAGAATCCTTGGGTGAAGTGATAAAGGCTTGCAAATTTTAACTTTTCCTTTCCTGGCTGGTAAGCTTTCCATGCTACACATGAACAGACTGCAAACAGTTGGACAGCATGTCAGTTTATTGACTGACTGATCACCATTGATAAACAGAAAGTGAGCCAGACTGGCTGGCAGGTGTTTAAGCATCCCTACTGGTAACACCATACTAGGAAAAAATATGAATTCAAAGGTGGTGGATGTTACTTTCCCAGTGCCTTTAGAGGAGGAAGACATGATACCTAAAGAAACTGATATTTCAGAAAGGATTGATCTGCCAGTCCTGGATGGGGTAAGTTGTTTTTGTTCTTTTGGGGGGATGGGTTCTGGCTGAGTGGTAGAAACATGCACCACAAGATCCCAGTTTCAGTCCCTGGCATCTCCAATTAGAGGATTTCTGGTATCAGATATTGGGGTCAGGAGGAAGACTTCCATTTCTGAAACCCTGACAATCAGAGCAGAAAATACTGAGCTAGATGGACATATGATCTATCTTTGTATCAGGCAGCTTCATACGTCCATAACAATACAACATCGGTGCAATGGGCAAAATTGGGTAGAGTTGTAATCACATCAGGGATGTCTGAGGCTTAGAAAGAATCCTAGGGTTGCTTAGAGGTTAGACACACTCCTGACAGAGATTATATAGCAGAAACACTTATAACCAGTACCAGGAGTATTATCAATGGGAAAAGGGCAGTTCATATATATCAAGATGCACAGCATGGATGGGTGGTATCCAATGCTCCCTCTAAGCTGTGGAGTCTTGTGAGCAAAAATTCTGCTTTGTGGGCTACTGGCATTACAGTTGTGAGCGAGCTGTTTGGCTACTGCATAAACTAGTTTGCTCTGGAGCCATCCTTCCTGAGCTAAGACAAAAATCTCTGAGCTGGAGGGTAAAAAAGTGTGAGCTAGTTCACACTAACTCAGCTTAGAGGAAACACTAGTTGTATCTCTCTGTGCCTGTCCATACAGTCGAGGACCCAGAAGTGGGGGTTTTGGTTAAAAGCCTCTTTGAACAACGTCAGTATTATGTGTATAGAAACTACCAGCCAAGTCTGACAAGAAATATAAGGAGTACTCTCAGATCCCTTACAGAAACACTGCTTCAGGATTTCATATGCAAACATACATCATGAACCTTTAAGTTTGGTTGCAATTATTAGGAACCCCAAACAAATTAGCAAATAGAGGCCTACCAGGGAGCAATGTTCCCTCTAAGCTGTGGAGTCTTGTGAGCAAAAATTCTAATTCGTGAGCTACTGACATTAAAATTGTGAGCGAACGATTTGGCTACGGCATAAATTAGATTGCTCTGGAGCCAACCTTCCTGAGCTAAGACAAAAATCTGTGAGCTGGAGGCTAAAAAACTGTGAGCTAGCTCACACTAACTCAGCTTAGAGGGAACACTGCCAGGGAGTAGAACTCCAAGCCTCAAAACAGAACTCACAAACATCCTACGTTAGTTATGGGTTATTCATAGCTCAAAAAAAAAATAACTGGGATATTACTTGCAGTTGTGGAAAGAACAGTTCTTTCTAGTGACTTAATTAGAGATGTTGCCAAAATATGCATTCTTGTGGGTATAAGCACAAACTTCACCAGCTTGTAATGCTCACCTTCAGATGAAGGTATTGAAGCCCCTAAATACGTCTCTGACTTAGATGGCACTTTTGAAACAAAGAAGAATTCCCTCTCCTCTCCTACTTTCAGACTGGTTTATTTATCATGTATTCAGAATATTTCTATACCATCTCTTCATAGTTGTGCTCAAGGCAGCTTACAATTGAAACACAGCATAAAATAATATGCCACTAAAAACAAGCCATTAGACACAAGCAACATCAAAGGAACCATAACATAGAAACAGACCACTAAAAAGCTGTGTTTTAGCCTAGAGCCTAAAAGAAAGTGAAGTAGGTATCAGTGAGCCTCAAGAGAGCCAGTATCAGATTAGTTGCTGGGACACCCAGGTTCAAATCTCCATTCGTGTCTTGGAAGCTCACTGGGTGACCTTGGGCCAGTCACACTCTCTCACCCTAGCCTAGCCTATCTCACGGTGTTGCTGTGAGGATAAAATGGAGGAAAGAAGAATGAGGTAAGCTGCTTTGGGTCCTCATTGGTGAGAAATAAGGGTATAAATTAGTTAAATAAATATGGGGAAGGTGTTCCAAAGGCAAGGTGCCACCACAGAAAATGCCCTGTCTCTAAGTCACCACCCGCTTCACCTCTGAAGGCAGAAGCACAGAGACTTGAGAGGCAGCTCTTAATTGGCAGGTAGGATAGTAAGGGAAGAGACAGTCCTTCAGATATCCTCGCCCCAAGCAATTTAGGGCCTTAAAGGTAAGAACCAGCACTTTCAATTGTGTCTAGAAACAGATAGGGTTGCCAGGTCCCCTCGTCTATCTGGCGGGGGGATTTGAGGGGTGTTCCGGGGGTGGGTGGGGACATCATGCAATGTCCTTGACATGATGACGTCACCCAGAAGTGACATCATCACGCCAGTGATGTCGTGCAGGGGGCGCTCTAGTTTTTAGGCAAACTGTGTGGTAAATTTGGCCCAAAACCATAAAGTTTGCTCAAAAAGCTGAGCATCCCCAACACGATGACATCACTTCTGAGTGATGTCATCATGTCAGGGATGTCACACAGCAACATCCCTGTTTAGGGGTGGGTTTCCCCCCGCTGTTATGTATTGAAGTTGACCACGTGCGGGGCCGGGTCTCCACGCGGTCATGCGAAACCACCGAGCTTCGCACGAAAAAAAAATGGCCCGAGCGGATCCTAGCCCACGCCTATCTGAGGGGTAGGATGAGGATTCTAGCAAGAACCTATGGAATGCCTGTCTAATGTAAATAACCTTTCACTGGTGTGGGGTGTGTTTTGGGTGTGGGGTTTACTGAGAATATCAGCCGGCCTGCGAACTGGTAGTTTTTGTCTTGTTCGAAACTGGAAACAAAGGTATGAGCTGAAATTACTGCATCAGTCTCAGTACTTTTCACCCACCTGCCAGCTGGTCCACAGTGGGTAAAAGCCCCCAAAATCAGGGGATCCCCCATGCGGACCTGGGGACTGGCAACCCTAGAAACAGATAGGTAACCAGTGCCGATCTTTCAGCACAGGGGTGATAAGAACCCAGTGCCCATCCCCTGACAGTAAACTGGCCACTGAATTTTGGACCAACTGAAGTTTCTGAACCATTTGTTGTTTTTTTTAATCTTTATTGAATTTTCAAAACATAAAAAACACATCAAAGCTAAACTTCTATTATATCACAGATGTGCTTACAACCCCTTACCAGCACTAAATTCACCTCCAGATTAACCCTCCCCCTTTAACTTCAAATTATACAGTTTTTTCCATTTTTTCTCAAAAACTAAATCTTCTCCCTTCAATCTACAAGAAATCTTGTCCATTTCAGCGATTTCAAAGAGCTTCTGTATGACCTCCATTTTCCCCGGAATTTCTTCTTTCTTCCAGTACTTGGCAAATAGAATCCTAGCAGCTGTTATACAATGTATCAACAAATACTTCTCCATTCTCCCAAACTCCTCTGGGATCATATTAAGAAGGTACAATTCTGGTTGTACTGGGATACTTACTCCCATAATTTCCTGTCATAATTCACTTATCATCTTCCAATATTTTTTTGTCTTATTACATTTCCACCACATGTGGATATAAGTACCAACGTTCTGTTTGCATTTCCAGCATACATTTGAAGTTACCCCTGAAAATTTTGCCACTCTAGACGGATATAGGTACCATTTCAAAGCCACTTTATAAATATTTTCTTTAAAAGCGGTTGCTCTTGTAATTTTCATGTGGGGCATATTACAGTAATTTAACTTGGATATGTTCAGAGCATGGATCACTGTGGCCAAATAACTTGTCTTCTTCTGCTGCTGCTGTGGAGAGATGTAGTGGTAGGCATTTGGCTAGGAGAAGGAAATATTCTCTCTTCCACTTCCCCATGCCTCAAATGGATAATGTCTAAGCATCCAATGAAATCTGGAGAATGTAATTTCCAGTTTATCTTAACATTTGTATCAGTAACTAACAAATGCAAAGGAGGTGATCTGGACTGGGACTATGGGGCAGAAGAGGAGAATTAACCCTTCTACTCCTGTGTGTGTGTGGGGGGGTTAATCTCCAATACCCTCCCCAGAGCTGTTATTTTCCCATTGGGAGAAATATCCAGGCAACATCATGGCAATGTGAATGTTTTCCCAAAAATGGCAAATGGCAGTGCATGTGAGTGTGAGGGATGAAATTGCTGTAGGGAGAAAGAAAAGTTAGTCTTCCATGCTCGTGTACTTCAACCACACACCTTGTACTTCAGGGCACACATCATCATCACCACCACACAGCTACTATTAAAAATGCCTCAGAGATCCAAGCACAGATTTATCCACTTCTTGTCTAGCCCAGTCCTAAGATGCTAACCTGCCGAGGTATGTTAAATCTGCTCATTTGTGATCAAATGTTTTTATGACTAAAAATTGCCATCCTAAATATTGTTTCATTCCAAGACACAGGCAATGAGATTTGAACTGACCTCTCACCTTACTTTCCCCATTATTAGCTCCTGGAGTGATTCAGTTGTATGGAGACAGATTGTCAGGTTAACTCACCCAGAAGAGGCACCATTTTCATTATATTGTATGCTAATTTACTGCTCACTCTCTACCTATATGTATGGACTGGTAACTTCCATTTCATTATATCTGAAGAAGTGTACATGCACATGAAAGCTTATGCCTTAAATAAAACTTTGTTGGTCTTATAGGTGCCAGTGGACTCAAACTTTGTTTTACTGCTTCAGATCAACACGGCTACCCACCTGAATCTATCACCCAGAAGAGAAAGTCATAACAGCAGTTGCATGTCTTGCTCCACTGTAGACTAGGCAGTTTGGCTAGCAAAGACTGGTGTCGCTTGTACTAACAGCAGAGTAACCCCATGGGGAATCCATAGATAGGATTATTTTTTTAAAAAAAAAATGTGACCTTGCTTCTTTGGAAGAGAGTTATTGTAAACAGCATTTGGATAAGTCAGGAGTGAAAACTATGCAACATGACAATGAAGTGAGAAGTGGGTGTGAAACTATCCCTGCAGGGCAGGAAGGGTTAAGCAGAACAATTAAAAAGAGATGTACTCTCTCTAATGAGATTTTCCCCAAAACAGGAGCTTGATCACGTTTCTAGTACAAAGTGGAGAAGTTATTATGCTTTGGCATTTACTTGCCAGATGTAAGGTCACTATTGAGATTAAGAGACAAGGCTGTATGAAGAGAAGATGAAAATTAAACTAAGGAAGTTTTTGGACAGAAAAAGAATAAATAGGCATATTGTCCAGTCTGAAGTTAAGAGGTGACTGTCTGGAACATCTGATGAACCCAGCAAAATAAATGAAACATAAAAAGCCCCACTGAATCTAAACAAGGGGTCCACTTAATAATGTTTCCAAGGACTGTCATCAAGATGCATCCAAAAAAACCCAGGAGGAAGCATGAAGACAGCAGCAGCCTCCCAGATTTTTTGCACCGAAAAACTAGAATTGACAGCCACGCTGCCTCTGTACCTGGAGGTTTTGTTTAACAGCTATTCTTGTCAGGACACATGGTAAAGAAGCCCTGGACAGATTCCATCAGGCTTTCAACAACTTTCACCCCACCATCAGCCTGGCAATGAACCAATCCATGCAAGAAATACATTTCCTGGACACTACTGTAAAAGTACACAATGGATGCATAGACACCATCATATATCGACACCTACTGAAACCTACATACCTCCAGCTACCAACCTAAACATACCAAATGATCTATTGTATACAACCTGGCTCTATGCTACAGATACATCTGCTGCGATCCTACAGACAGAGATTCTCACCTGACGGATCCACAACAAACCTTTTTTGAACCAAAGTATCCACCCGATGAAGTCAGGAAATAGATTAACAAAGCCAGAATGATACCCAGAGAAAACCTGTTAGAAGACAGCCCCAAAAGAGACAATAATGGAACACCACTAGTGGTCACATACAGCTCTCAATTCAAAACAGTTCAACACATCATCAATGACTTACAAACTCTACTGGATAATGACAGTTCTCATAAGAACATAAGAGATGCCAATGTTGGATCAGGCCAAAGGCCCATCCAGTCCAACACTCTGTATCCCACAGTGGCCAGAAATACCAGTGCCATCAGGAGGTCCACCAGTGGGGCCAGGACATTAGAAGCCATCCCACTGTTGACCCCCCCAAGCACCAAGATGACAGAGCATCACTTGCCCCAGAGTCCCTATCTATACCTTGTGGCTAATAGCCACTGATGGACCTCTGCTCCATATACTTATCTAATTCCCCTTTGAAGCCGTCCATGCTTCTAGCTGCCACCACTTCCTGTGGCAGTGAATTCCAAGTGTTAATCACTCTTTGGGTGAAGAAGTACTTCCTTTTATCCGTTCTAACCCGACCGCTCAGCAATTTCATGGAGTGCCCACGAGTCTCTTTCACAAGTACTGGGAGGCAAACCTTTTCTTGTGCACAGACAGCCGGCAAATCTCAAACAACTACTCACCCACAATAATGCAATATCTAATTTGAACAATATCTAATTTGAACAACTTTGCTGCCACATACACCCAGACAAAACTATCACTGGACCTAACAACATCAACTACACCATCACAGGCTCATTCACTTGCTGATCTTCTAATATTGTATATGCCACTAAATGCCAACGATGCCCTTCAATTCTCTTCATAGGGCAAACAGGAAAAACCCTACGACAGAGGATAAATGGATGCAAATCTGACATCAGGAATCACAAGACTGAGAAACCTGCAGGAGAACACTTCAACCTTCCAGGACATTCAATGGGTGACCTCAAAGTAGCTGTTTTATTACAAAGGAACTTCAGGAACAGGATGGAAAGGGACTCAACAGAGATATTTATTTTTTTAATCTCATTATATATGTTAAACTCATTCAGTCCTTGCATGTGTGTTCTCACCAAGAAGGGCTATACATTCTCTGTATTTGAGTGTATTTCTTTTTTGGAATGGTATATTGGAATGCTGAATATAATGCAATAAATACTGGAGTGTATTTCTCTGACATGCTACTGCACCCCACCTCTGGGAAAAGGATGTTGTTAATTAACTCCATGCTTCAAGGTTAACAAATGGTGTGTAACAACAGAATCAGTTTAGAACAAAGTTAGAGTCCAATGGCACCTTTAAGACCAACAAAGTTTTATTCAAGGTGTGAGCTTTTGTGCACATGCACACTACGTCAGATGATGAAATGGAATTACATATCATAGTTGTATATATAGGAGTGATTTGTTAAATTAGCATGAAAAATAGTGAGGAGTCTGAGGACACTTTTTTTAAACAGATCAAAAGAATGACAAGCTTAGTTCCTGGTTATCATCTGTTTCGGTTCAACTTGGGGGGGGGGGGACAACACAGGTAATGAATATGTTAGAACTGTAGATTGATGTGCCCTAATTTGTGAGACTCCTATCCTTAGACCCCATCCATCTCTTTCCAACCATGGAGGTGAATTTTACAGCATCTTGGCTGTGTAGAGTGTTTTCCTTGTCCCCAAAACAAAGAACTGCATTTAAATCTACCATTCCAAATTACATTACATATTCAATTATATTCTTAATTGCTAAGAGTAGTAATAACATTTTGCTTCAATAAAACATGGAGTCAACTGACAGAATCCTTTTCCTGGGGCACAGTGTTATGCCAGAGATCAACAAGATATTGCATTGCATTATAATCACTATTATAATATACTATCTCAAAAAAGAATAGAAAAGAAAAACATCAAAATATAGGGTATGTATAGCCCTTCTTGGTGAGAATACATATGTGAGGATTGAATGAGTTAGCATGTGTAATGGGATAAGAAACCAATATCTCTGTTAAGTCCTGGTGGGGTGTTTGTTCCAAGTGTTGTGATAACTTGTATAGCCCTTGACAATTAAGAAGGACACTTTTACACATCTCCCATTTTGACATATTTATTGCCTTACTGTTCCCCCCTAATTAAATCCAAACAAATGGTGACCATATGAACTTAGCTTGTTATTGCTGTTTAGTCTTAGTATATGTCAAAACATCTTCATTAAAATGTATGCTAATTTACTGTTCATCTATGTAACGGTATCTGCCTATATATTTGAACCATTAGCTTCCAGTTCAATGTATCTGAAGAAGTGTGAGTGCACATGAAAGCTTATACCTTGAATAAACCTTTGTTGGTCTTAAAGATGCTACTGAACTAAAAAAAGGTTGGTGGACAGTACAGAGCTTAGCTCTGCTTCATTACATGCTCCATGTTTTACTAAAAACATACCCATGAACTTTTACTTTAGATGTGAATGAATGGATACATGTACATACACACACATGCACACACCCCAATCAAAAGTAGTTTGCCCCTTCTGTGATACATTCTGTGACTCCCTTTACTCACACACACAGAGTGCCTACCACCCTCCACAACCACTCTCCCACAGGTTCAGGGTTACAACTAGGACAGGCTGTCACTTGTTGCTACCCTTCTCATCTCTTTTAAAATCTCTAGAAAGCCATGACCATTTCACCCCTCAGGTCCTCTCACTCACTCACAGAGACATCAGCAGACAGGGTAATAACAGGCCCTTACTCAGACACTTCATTGAATTATTAGCATTGGGGCTCATACACTGTTCCATTCACACACTGCCACCATCTATTCTTCACATACCCAAAGAGTGATTAACACATGGAATTCACTGCCACAGGAGGTAGTGGCAGCTACAAGCATGGACGGCTTCAATAGAGAATTGGACAAACATATGGAGCAGAGGTCCATCAGTGGCTATTAGCCGCAAGGTATAGATAGGAGCTCTCAGTCTGGGGCAAGTGATGCTCTGTATTCTTGGTGCTTGGGGGGGGGGGGACAACGGTGGGGGGACTTCTAGTGTCCTGGCCCCCCTGGTGGACCTCCTGATGGCACTTGGTATTTTTGGCCATTGTGTGACAGGGTGTTGGACTGGATGGGCCATTGGCCTGATCCAACATCAGCTTCTCTTGTGTTCTTATTCAGATCTTATAACATATATAGACCGAGATATTCACTGGTGGGTGGGTGGGTTCCCTTAGACACATAGCCCACAGGGTTAAATAAGGCATTAACTTTTATTTATGGGTTGAACACAACACTGAAGAAAGTAAGATAAAGGTTACAACTTTTCTTATCCATTGAATTTTTGAACTGTTTCCCTATTCCAGCATTTGGGATCTTTTGTTACAAACAGTCCAGTTAGTTTGAAGCTGCTCTTCACCTCAAGCTTCACTCAGTCAAAGATACTCTTTCCGGAAACCTGGTCCACTGGGGCTCTAAACGTGGCTGGTTTTCAGGCCTTTTCTTCCTCTGCAATTAAGGGTTCCGGCCCTGGACGTCCCAGGGCCGGTGTGGCGTG
Organism: Gekko japonicus; assembly: GCF_001447785.1. Classification (NCBI taxonomy): domain Eukaryota; kingdom Metazoa; phylum Chordata; class Lepidosauria; order Squamata; family Gekkonidae; genus Gekko; species Gekko japonicus. The sequence goes on along the minus strand of NW_015164375.1, from coordinate 19,718 downwards.
CTTGATCTCCAACAACTTGCCACTGACTATGTGTTCTCTTCTGATGTCTTCACCTTATCGGATGGTGATTATTTTGAAATTGACTTCCTCTGATCATACCATACTTCTGGTGAACAATTATATCCCCCCGCTTTTACTAGAGGAAGAGATTGAAAAGCACTGGAGTGAGTTGGAAGGAACGGTTGAGAAGCTTCAGCAGACTTATCCCGCCGCTATGATACTCGTGGGAGGGGACTTGAATGCTAGGATTGGTGCCTCTGATGCCCAATTGTTGTCCTTGGTGGGTGACCTGGACGACTTAGTTTTGCCCCCTCCTTGGTTTTCTCGTGTCTCCAAGGACCTGAAGGTCAATCTAGCTGGCAAATGGCTAGCTATGATGGCGTTAATGCAGAATCTGGTTTTCCTAAATGGTGTAGTTTTTCCGGATATACCAGGTGATTTTACGTGTTATACCCCAAAGGGTTCTAGTGTTATTGATTTTCTTTTAATATCTCAAGAATTTTTCCCCTTGGTGCAAGAGTTTGTCGTTGGAGACTACCTAGGGGGTGATCATCTTCCACTGTCTCTTTCTCTAAACATTCCCACTGGTCACTTAGGGGAGGCAGTTGTGATAAAGTCCAGCGGAGATGCTATACAGTGGATTAGATGTGCTCGGAGGAACCCACCAGTGGATGCTTTGCAGGTGGCTGAGATTCAAGATCGCCTGGACTCTGGTAATTTCCCTGAGTTTCCCTCTCTGATAAATCCCTCCCAGCTGCAATCTATACTTTACCTTGACCTTCTTAACTTTTTTGTGGATAGTTGTTCCTCAGTTAAGCGGGTTTCTGAGGACCAGCGGAGGATGCCAGAAAGTCATCCAAATCACTGGTTTGATGCCGAATGTAGGTTGGCCAAGAAGGCCATTCGAGTAAAATTGCGGCGTTTTAGACTTACTAGGAGACCTGAGGACTTGATTGGATTTTTTTCTCTCAAAAAAGTTTTTAAGGACCTAATTCGAGTGAAAAAGGAAGCCATGGCCACTCAAGACTGGGAATCTCTTGCTACCATCTTGGAGTCCAGGGATGTGAAGGCCTTTTGGAGGCTTGTTAGACCAGGACGTCAGGCTGACATCGTGACAACAATTTCCCCAGCCAGATGGAGGGTGCATTTTGCAGCTTTGTACCAATCCTCAGAATGCCCTGTCGATGAGAAGGAAATTGATGAGGTGTTGATCTCTGCTCCGGACTGGGAGCGGGTCTCTCCAGAGTCAGTACTTGAACGTTTTAATCAGATGAAGCGTGGCAAAGCGGTGGGCCCGGATTTTATACCTCTAGAACTATTTTTGGTGAATCCCGAATGGTGGGCTCATCGCTTGGCCCACCTGTTTTCGGATATCAACAAGTCAGCTAATATCCCCGATATTTGGAAGACAGCTACTGTGGTACCTATCCACAAAGGTGGGGATACCAACGACCCAGGGAATTATAGACCGATTAGCCTTATTGCTACCCCTGGGAAGATCTACTCTGCACTCCTTCAGGAGAGACTCCAGAAATGGCTTGATGAAGAGAGGTTCCTTTTTCCTGAACAGTGTGGCTTTCGACAGGGTGTCGCTACTACAGACCATTGTCTGACGCTTCTCCATCTTGCCAGCAAGTATTCCTTGCGTCCAAGAGGTTGTCTCTATGCGGCCTTCATGGATTTGAGGGCTGCCTTCGACTCCATCTCTCGTCGCAGATTGTGGGAGAAGTTATTGAACACCAATATTGACCGCAGACTACTGGGATTGATTATGGCTCTCTATTCTAAAACATCTGCCTCGGTTCGAGTGAATTCTTCAGGAGTCAGGACAGACTCCTTTCCAGTGCAGAAGGGAGTTAGACAGGGATGTTTGTTGGCCCCCTGCCTGTTTAACATCTATATTAATGATTTGGTGCCGTTTCTTAAAATGAGAGCCAGACATCCTCCGTATTTAGCTGGTCTTCCTATACCACTTTTACTTTATGCTGACGATGCTGTTTTGCTGGCAACATCTGAAGTTGGACTGAGGTCTACTGTCAATGCCTTTTTGGACTATTGCAAACAAGAAGAGCTTATCGTGAATTATGCAAAGTCCAAGGTTCTTCGCTTCTCTGTCAAGAGAAGAAGAGGTCCTCTGTATTTTAAAGTTGGGAATGGCCAACTAGAATGGGTTTCCTCCTTCCGATACCTAGGTATTGTTTTTAGTTACAATCTATCCTGGTCCGCTCATCTGACATACGTTAAGAAGTCATCCAGACTCGCCACGGCACTGGTTGAGAAATTCTTCCGTACAAAGGGGGCTAAGCGGATTCCCCCGGCCATCGAGGTGTACAATGCGAAGGTGGTCTCCCAAATTTTATACGGTGTAGAAATCTGGATTGCTGGCGTGGATGAGAAATTGGATTCCCAGCTAAACTCCTTCCTTAGGAGAATTACTGGAACGCCACGGTGTGTTGCTGGGACTGTCCTTCGTATGGAACTGGTTCAATCTTCGCTTGAAGCACGTGCTTGGAAGAGGGCATTCAAGTTGAGATTTAAGTTATCTGACCCAAGTCATCACCCCCAGGCCGGCTTTCTTCGTTCCATCTTAAAGGACACGACATCCAACCCTTGGTTGTCCCTTCTTGCTGGTAAACTCAGGACATTGGGAGTGCCGATGTCCTCACCTAACGAAGAGCTGATGCCCTCTCAGCTTGAGGAAACCTTGAAGAAACTTAAACAGTTGGATTGGGCCAGCACCGTGGCCAGGGCAAGACGCACCTGCTCTCCGTTGGCTTTGGGGTTGTCCCCTCCAGAGAGATTTCCTGACTTTTATTCAACGTTATCAATTCCATCTCACCGCCGCGCCTTTATGCTGGCCCGCTTAAATGTATTTCCAACAATGGTAACTCTGGGAAGATTTGGAGGCCTTTCTTACTCAGATCGCCTTTGTCTGTGCAATTCTGGTGAAATTGAAACCTTAGATCACCTGATATTTCGCTGTCCCCACTGGACTCAAGTTAGAGGCACTTATATCTCTCCTATTCTCACAAAGATGAATCTTCCCGCGCAACCTTGGGTGCTCTCAGTACTGTTATCTGACTCAAATGCCGATGGACTGATAACAGCTAACGTGGCGCGGTTCTTGGCTAAGGTGGCTGCTCTCAAGAAGCATTGAAAAGTCCAGCACTTCTGAAAACTTCGACACCGATTTTTAATCTTCGGATGATTTTAGTTAGTTGGCTCCGCCCCAAGTGTAGTTAGGTAATTTTTAATTTCTGGGCTCAGCCTGGGTTTTATGTGACTGTTATTATGTACCTTGACATATTTATGTCTATTTTATGTACCTATTTTACCCCCCTTTGGTATCCTCTTGGTCAAGACTTCGGTCATAAAGACCTGTAATAAATTGAATTGAATTGATACTCTTTCCTAACCAGCTACCTCACTGCCAACTCTCAACTGCTGTTTTCCATCTGTCTCTCATTAACATTCCATCAGCTGTCATTGGTCACTCTTAGGGAGAGGCGGAACCTAGCCTGTCCGTCATACCTTCACTGTCTCTCAATTCCATATCTGTAAAATGAGAATGATTGTGATTTATTTGGCAAGGTTGTTGTATGGCAGCCATGAGCGTGAAAGTTATGAGAAGAGAGACAGTATACTGGATAGAATGTTAGAGTAAAGAAACCCAGGTCAGTGTCAGTTCTCAGGTGACTGGATGACCTTGGCCAGTCACTCTCTCTTAGCCTATATCTACCTCAGTTAGCTGCTGTGAGGAAAACTGGCATACTCTCAGGTATGCTGCCTTGAGCTCCTTGGAGGAAGAGTGTGATCCAAATGTGATAAATAAATGAGTAATGGTGTACAGTTGCCAACTGGCTCAACATGCAGCATCAAAGCCTGCATTTCATACTCTCCTGGAGACTGATGTATACATATGTTCAAGCATTCATACTGAAGTGAGATATATGATCCTAGTGTTTATATTCAAGCAGCCTGTGGTTAGGCACTAACACATTTCTTCAAGCATTTCACATAGACAAAGTCTTCAAGCTTGACGTTTCAAAGTGTTTTATACTCACAGGTACAATGTTCACGTCTTGATTTATACCTCCAGGAGAGCTTTATGCTCAGTGGTAGAGTGCTCTAGAACTGATTTATGGAAAGGTTGAGTGAAACAGTCCAGTAAAATGTGATTTAGTCAGAGCCTTAAACTAAAATAAAACTAAACCCCTTTCTGTGATTCATAAAAGTTCAACTATATATCTGGCCTTCCTCCATGCTCTTATGGATGCAGGACCCAACCACGAAGTGTGTCTAAGATACCAGTATTATTTAATTTATTGAAACATTTATATCCCACCTTTTCTCTTGGTTCAGGAGAGCAGATGAAAAGCAAAGTAACCCTGATTATTTTAAACAAAATAAATAAACTTTGAATTGGGGTGGACTTGTAAATGTGAATGCAATATTTGTATCCATGAGATTTGTGAAGCCTGTATCCAGTAATGAAGCTTCAGGTCAGATTTTTTAAAAATGTAATACAGAAAAACTTGTTAACCAACACCAATATCTTGTATCAATCAATATTTGTTAACCTTCTAACATCGACTGGCTGCTGTCAGCAGTGGCGGCAGTCCGCATCAAATAAGGGGGTGCATTGTCATGCCCCAGAACCGATGGAAGGGAAAAATCTATTTGCCACAGTTGGTGCCTCTTGGAAGGGGAAGGAATGGGCGGCTCCCAGCTGCAGCTTCTGAGTAGTGAGCTGCAGCTCCACCCTTATTGCCCCATGCTGTCAAAGTGCAAAGCTAAAGAGGTATCAAGGAGCAGGACAGTTCTCTGGAGGGTTAGCAGGGAGTGCAACAGTCCCATTTACAAGCCATCAAGGGACTCCCGACAGGACTGTCAGCAAACAGTAAGGAAGTGGGGGCAGTGCACACAGGGCAGTGCACACAGAGTGGGCTTCACTCCACTGCTGCTGAGGGGGTAAGCTCTCCTTCCCTATGCCCTTGCACCTTTGCCTCCACATCCGAACCCAGCACTGACTTGGGCTCCTCCTGGGCTTTGCTCCTGGTTTTGTATTTTTTTAACAGCCATTCTGAGTCCATCTCTTGTTTTTTCAGTTTGAACTGAAGGTGGTAGAAGGGTGACTTTGGAGCAAGCTAAAGGTCTTTTCCAGGAGCAGGTGTTCAAGCTTTCGAGTTCTTCAGAATTCTCCATCAAGCTTAAGCCTGACAAAGAGTTATGAAGAATTCAAACACCAGTATGCTGTTTTGTGCCATTTTGCAAGAGGGACGTGTTGGTCTGGCCACCATCTTGACAGAACACAAAACAACTTCAAAACTTTGTCTCAACTGATTACTCAGTTTTCAAAAGCAAAAGCACATTAAGCAAAGTTCAACACATTTGTGCAAATGGTTGTCCTGGTACACAAAAGTGACATCTTAAAAATGGTTTGAATCAATGAAGTGTTAAATAAATGAACCATAAAATGTCTATTTGTATTTTACAAGGAGAAGTTTAAAGGAAACTTCCACATTCAGAGGCAGTTAATCTTTTAATACCAGTGTCAGGATGCAACATCAGGGGTAGGCTTCAGCTTCTATGCTCTGTTGTTGGCTCTCCAGAGGCATTCTGATTGGTCACTGTGTAAGACAGGATTCTGGACTACATGGACCACTAATCTGATCCATCAGGGCTCTTCTTATGTTCTCATGATAGTCTCAACCTTTGATGGAAGATTCTGTTGAAAGCTCGGGAGTCTTGCTGGATCCCCAATTAGGGACACCATCCCTCAGGTGGGGACAGGGGATCTCCTGCTTTCATGAGCTCCTGTCCACCAGCAGCCAGTTAGACGGTGGGAGGAAACTCCCCCACCACCCCCAAACAGCGCCATTGCGCACAATGCAGTGATGTCACCTGGAAGTGATGGGGGGGGTGATTCTCTGGTTTTTGAGCAAAACTCTATGTTTGAGGGCGATTTTACCATAGAGTTTTGCCCAAAAACCAGAGTGTTGCCCCTGATGTCACCGGTGTGCCTATGTCACTTCCAGGTGATGTATGCATGTTGTGCAACATCCCCACCCACTCCCAGAATCCCCCCTCCCCCCCACTAGCACAATTGCTACAAAATGCTCTACACCTGCCTCTGAAAACTATCTGGAAACTTAAACTGAAGCAAAATGTGGCAGCCCGTGTGTTACCAGGGGATAGCCAGCAGGGCCATGTTAATCCTATTCTGAAATCCCTTTGCTGTCTGCCAATTAGTTTCCAGATCCAGTTCACATACTGGAAGATCTGTCTCTCCCTGCGTGTTCCCATCTGGCAGCTTTGTTCTTCCCAGCAAGGTCCCCTGGCAGTGCCTCCTCCCTTGGCTAAGGGACATTCAGCACCAGTCCAGGCCCTGCCCCATGCTTCTGGAAAAGCCTTCAGGAAGAAGTCGGGGGGCTCCTACTCCTTGGATATGCTCCAGGCTGTAAAATGGAACTATTCTGGAGAGCTTTGTGTGCAGTCAAAGTCTGGGCAAAGAGGGGATATCTTGCTAGCTGGACATAAGGCGTGGTAATGTAGTTTTAAGGTATTTATTGTTTTTAATGTTTTTATTATTTTAATTTCTAACCCCAGCCTGAATATCCCAGACTAGCTCCATACCTGTTAGAACTTGGAAGCTAAGCAGGGTTGGCCCTGGTTAGTACTTGGATGGGAGACCACCAAAGAGATCCAGAGTTGCTATGCAGGGGCAGGCAATGGCAAACCACCTTTGAATGCCTCTTGCCTTGAAAACCCCATGAGGGGTTGCCATAAGTTCTATGCAACTTCTTGGCACATTATTATTATTATCATCATCATAATCATTATTATTTTAATGTTTAATTGATTTTATTTTTCTGATTGTACACAGGTTTGTTGTATTTTGTATGGTTGTTACCTGTCTTGGGCCCTGAATTGCTCAGGAGAAAGGCAAGCATATAAATAAATCCATGACTTGGGGCAATGGGTGCCAGGTGGCGCGAGCAGGAATAGAGGCATTGTGCAGTTCAATAAAAGAAAATTTTGTCATATTGAGGGGAGAGTGTTAAAAATAATCTGCTTTAGGTGTCAAGTACACTAGGTACACCACTGGCTGCCAGGTCAGAGGATGTTGTTTAAATCTTAGATGAGTAAATGTTAAAGTATCTGAACCTTTAAGTCACACAAATCAAGAGTATCTATCATAGCCCCAAAGCCAGAAAAAATTTAGGGGGAGGTATGTGGGGGCTGACCAGAAGCGACAGGGTGGCTTCTCTTTCCTTCCCCAGCCTCCCCTTCCCTTCCTCAGCCTCCTCACCACTGGGGAAGGAAAGGGAAGCCACCCTGCTGCTTCTGGTCAGTTTCACTCCCTACCAATCAGTCATTAGGAAGAGCCCACAAGGCTGTGAAGGGGCAGGGGTAAGGGGCATGGTGCACCAGGGTGGGGGGGCTGACATCCTCCTGGGGTGGGACAGGGTTCATCCAGGGCAGGGCTCTGCCCTCAAATGCCCCACTGTGGCTACAGACCTGATCTCCCATAAACTTAGTATTTTACTTCATGGAGAATCAAGCAAGTGAAACCATTTAATCAGATCTGAAGCTTCATTACTGGAAATGAAGCTTGCTCTGTTTTTAGTCCAGTCACAGGAACATATTTTTTTAAGAAGTCTCAGACAAGATTTAAGCTCAGCTGCACAGGCAACTTACAGATACATAGCAAAAGAGGATACATCTATCTCATCAAGCAGACACAATTTACACATCAGACAGAAGCTGAACTAAGCACCAGGATGAAGAAGAAACTATATATATATAAATGATATATATAAAAACAGCAAGATAACACCAACTAAACACCTGTACCGTTCCAGTCATTTAACAGGTCTGATTTTGATTCTGAGCAAAAGTGGGGCCTGTATTTTCCAGAGCACTGAACTGGAACATTTCTCAGAGCTTCTTTAGACACTATCTTTCTTCCTAGGAAACTCTTTCCTTCTACTATTTTCCCACAAGCTTTCTTCCCCAAGCTTTTGCTGAGCAAAAATACATTGTTATTGTGGCCAGAAGAAATCTGATCCTTTGGCACTTATACAGTCAGATTTCTTCCTTTTAAGAATACCTTTGTGATTCTGCGTGGTTGAGGAGTTTGGAAAAGAGAAGTCCTCAAGAAACCCCATGGGTACAAGGCATTTTGGCCCAAGTGTTACAGACTGGAGAGGACAGAGGTTAGAAACCCAGAGGAAATACAACCCCCCATGTTTTCTTGCCTTTCAAAACTGGGAAGAAACACTGAGAAAGAGTGATGTGTAAACAATCAGTGGTCCAATTCTTCCCTCCATTCCCAGATGCAACCCCCCCCCCCAACAATGCACATTAATTTTAAAATACAACACTGAATCCCATTATCTCTTTTCTCTGCAAGCCATAATCCTGACTAAAACAGGGTTGCTGTGTAGAATGAAGAATGAAACAAAAGAAGAATTTGGATTGAGTCTGAGAATCTGAAAATCAAGCAAGTCTGTTTAACACTGCCTCTTCTGTTTACCTTACAAAGTGCATTATAGGTCCTAAAATCACCCAGGAAAAGGTATAACTCTACCCAGTAAGATTAATTCTCATCATATCTGTGGATACTTAAATGCAGAGACTGGAGCCCTGAACAGACAAGACAGTTCTTTCTACAAACCTGAGAAAAACCCAGGTTGGCAGAAAATTTTTAAACAATAAGAATAATCAATTGAAGAAGAAAAATGAGCACTGAATGACTACACCAAGAAATGTAAACAGAAGCTTCTAGATGAAGTGTACAAGGCAGATTTATTTAAGGTTACAGAAACCAAAGGAGATTAGAAAAAGATTGAAATCATAACTGACAACTGGAAGGAAAAGCACTTACATGGGCAATATTTGAAAAATATAGATAATAAAGTTAATAATGAAAACACCTGGAACTGGCTCCAAAATTGGTACTTGAAGAAAGTAATGAAAAGACTCATTCCAGCTGCAGAGCAAGAACAGGCACTCAAAATGAATAGTATGAAAGCCAAGATTCAGAAGACTAGTGATAATAGCAAATGTTGACTTTGCAAGACAAAGCATGAAACAGTCAACTGCATGGTCAGTGCCTACAGTAAAACTACTCTGACTATAAAGAATGTCACAATAGAGTTGTAGCTATGTTGCACTGGAATCTTTGCAAGAAGTACTGCTTACCATCAGCCAGAAATTCATGAGAGCACAAACCAGACAAGATCTTGGGGAGAATGAGGAAACAAAGATTCTTTGGGACTTCCAGTTACAAACGGATAAACACCTGGAGCATAGCATGCCTGATATCACAATTGCAAAGGGGGGGATGAGAAATAGGGTTTGGATCATTGACACTGCAATCCCAGGAGACAGCAAAATAGAAAAGAAAGAACACAAAATACTAAGACCTATGAACAGAGTTCATGAAATTGAGCACACTTCTGAGGACGGCGGAAGACCGGAAGGCCTGGCGGGAGCTGGTCCATGGGGTCGCAAAGAGTCGGACTCGACTGTGCGACTGAACAACAACAAATGAACAGAGTTAGAGCACCTCTGGGAGAAAACAGTTACCATCATGCTAGTCGTTATTGGAGCTCTTGGAGCAGTGCTTAGAAGTCTCAAGAAACACTTGGGCATTCTGGGCATCAAGCGAATAATACCAGCTCAGTTCCAGAAGACATTGTTGCTTGGAACAGCAAGGATCTTGCAAAGATACATCTGCAATTCTCAAGAACTTGGTAGCCAATTTGAGAGCTAGTTTGGTGTAGTGGTTAAGTGCGCAGACTCTAATCCGGGAGAACCGGGTTTGATTCCCCACTCCTCCACTTGCACCTGCTGGATGACCTTGGACAAGCCATAGTCCTGTCAGAGCTGTTCTTGAAAAAGAGCAGTTTCTGTCAAGAGCTCTCTCAGCCCCACCTACCTCACAGGGTGTCTGTTGTGGGGAGGGGAAGGGAAAGGAGTTTGTAAGATGCTCTGAGACTCCTTTGGGTAGTGAAGGGCGGGGTATTAATCCAATCTCTTCTCTTCTTCTTCTAGATCGCGAATTGCAGAACATCATCTACCAGTCAAATATCTCTGTGAAATTCCATCATCATCACCATCATCATCAATTGGGTGATTAACCCCCCCCCCCATCAAGAAAAGCAATTCCTGTAACTTTAAGAATAGATGCCCTTTGGGAAATCAGTGGCCATTATGGAAATTACTAGGCAACCACAGTAATATTGCCAGTCTTCAAACCTTGGTTTCTGTCAATAATCTGCTTCAGGTCTCCACTGGGGTGAAAGGAAGGAATGATAAATAAAGTAAATAAATAAATCTAAAGACTGGGAGTGAGGGACATAAAAAAGAAGGAAGTTGGGAAAGGGGAGAGGATATGGGAGTTGTGTGCTGAAATGGGATATAGGAGGATGTGATACAGGGGGAACAAAGCAACCTCCGCCATTCCCTGTAGAATGTAACCACATAATATCAGAGGCAGCACAATACCAGAATTAACTGTCTATGTATATGGGACAATTCTCTGTTAGAATACCTGTGACCATATAAATGCTTTCCCTCAACCAATAATCTCTGCAGTTTTTGATCAAGTATACATCACAATAGAAGTTAATAACGTTTGTTGTTCAGTTGCACAGTTGAATCTGACTCTTTGCGACCCCATGAACCACATCATGCCAGGCCCTCTTGTCTTCCACCGTCCTCTGGAGTTAGCTTAATTTCATGTCCGTTGCATCGATAACACTGTCTAACCATCTAATCCTCTGCTGTCTTCTTCTTCTTTTACCTTCAACGTTTCCCAGCATCAGGGTCTTCTGCAGTGAGTCCTCCCTTCTCATTTGTTGGCCAAAGTATTTTAGCTTCAGCTTTAGTATCTAGCCTTCTAGGGAATAGTTAGGGTTAATTTCTTTTAGGATTGACTGATTTGATCTCCTTGCAGTCCAAGGGACTCACAAGAGTCTTCTCCAGCACCATAATTCAAAAGCATCTATTCTTCGGCGCTTGGCCTTCCTTATGGTCCAGCTCTCGAAGCCATATATTACTATTGGGAATACCATTGCTTTGACCATACAGACTTTTGTTGGCAGGGTGATGTCTCTACTTTTTATTATGCTGTCTAGGCTTGCCATAGCTTGCCTCCCAAGGAGCCTCCCAAGGAGCAGGTGTCTTTTAATCTCATGGCTGCAGTCACTGTCTGCAGTGATCTTGGATCCCAGGAACGTGAAGTCTGTCACTGCTTCCATGACTTCCCCTTCTATTTGCCAAGGAGTGATGGGGCCAGACGCCATGATCTTATGGACTGCAGTTCCTTTCAACAGGGTTTGCAGGGCCATGAACCACATGAACCAGTTCAGTTTTTGAACAAGCCTCCCAGTTCGGTTCGGTTCATGGTTTGGTTTGTGGTTCAGCCATGAACCAAACTGCATTTTCCCAGTTCATGTCCATTCCTACTGTGTAGATGGCACTTATTTTGATGGACCCATGGTCTAATTCAATATAAGGTAGCTTCATGTGTTGAAGCATCTCTTTTGACAGATGAACAGTCACTTAAGCTGGTGGAAGGCTTCAAAGTGGCAAGATACAGGCCAGACTTTCCAATCTACCAACAGTTGTGTAGATTAGAATGCCGTATTTTACCAGTAGTGTTTCTTGCTAAGTGAATTGTATATGGATAATATGAGATTTCACAACAGTTGTCATAGGTGAAAGGAATTATACCCTATCCTGCCTTTTTGGTACCCATCCATTTTTGCCCTTTTCCTGATAAGCAAAAAATTATCTGGAACCATAAAAACTCTGTTTTTCTTATGAGTGGATTTACAAAATAACTGCTACTCAACAGATTTTCTTTTGCCTTTCAGTTTAACAGAACACCCTTTTTCCCAGGCGGCAAAAATCTCTGTTGACTGCCAGCACACAGGAATTTTTTTACAGTAAAGCAATTACAGTGCCCTGAATAGCAAAAGATACCTTTCGCTCCAGCTTCATTAGAGCTTGGTCTATGATCTAATTAACAGAACCTCATAGAAATACTGAAGGAAGAGGAAGACATATCCAGAAGAAATTGAGAAAATACATAATTAAATTACAGAATTAAAATGGTGCTGGGAGGAAACTTTCATCTTACTCATACCAAACAGTACCTGAAGTACCACAGAAATTTGAACACTCCTCTGCTATACAAAATTGTACAAAATTCCCTTGGCCAGCACAATAGAACATAAAACAGGCTAAAACCACACAGTATCTCCTATCCTACTGAGTGCAAAATATGACACATAATTTTAGGAGCATGCCCGTATGTCAAAATCATAGTCTTTAATAACATTCAAACAGACCAATTTATTGTTATAGCTAGTAGACATACATAAGAACATAAGAGAAGCCATTCTGGATCAGGCCAATGGCCCATCTAGTCCAACACTCTGTGTCACACAGTGACCAAAACCTGGGTGCCATAACAATGATATTCAGTAAAAAAAAATTATAACAATTCTTTATAAACTGAGCAAGGAACTTTTAGAAAAGCATCATGATAGAGTGGGATGGGATAAAATAACACAATGCCTGGACCCAGCTCCAGTTGAAGAGTTCCTCCCTACCTCCAAGTTGTATTGGTTTAATTATTTTACTTTTCTGAAAAAATGTCAACTGCAGTGCTTCAGGGTTATAATGAAGGGAGGTAACTGATGTAGGCCAAATTAACTGACCATGCTGATGTTCCGCAGAACTTCTTAGGATAAAAGCTAAGCCATAACCCTCAACCACTGAGAGAAGAAGTTAGTAGCCACAACATCCACAAATCCATCTGCACCTACATGGGCCATCTGCCATTACTACTACCTCCAAAACAACAACTACTCCCAGGTAAGTTCCTGTCTTACAGCATATCTCTAGAGCAGATTTAAAATGGGATCTGTGCATAAAACAACAGAATATGCATGTGAAATATATGATTAGGACAAAATCCTACAGGGAAGTGTTCCTATTGAAAGAAGGGTTGCCAACCTGGAGAAAAATGACCTGTCCCTTTAACAGAGATTTAATATGTGGAAATGGACAGATGAAGCTTTTCATGACATAGATGTAAGTAGTATCAACCTATAAATGATATCCTATTAAGTCTCTGTTAAATGGGCAGTATGTTTTTCTCCAGGCCTGTCAGCAACCCTATATATGTATCATGTGAACTTGCCGTGGGCTACAAAACCCTGCAGTACAGATTACCACACACTTAAAACCATTGATACATTTAGCCCACAGCTATCGTCTCTGCTAAGTAGAAGTTCTCCAAGGTATTTTCCCACCTATATACTCAAGATACTTTAAAAAAATTGATATCCCAACAAGTGAACTTGGGATGTGCTGCAGAGCATGTGCTCTACCACTGAGAAATAGCTTGGAAAACAACACCAAAGAGGGGAAACAGGATGGAGTTATCCTATCTTCCCTTTTCTGCCCATGCAGCTGTGCTGATTGAAGAGGCATAAAGAGCAATTCCATATTTTTCCCCAACCCACATGGTTGTTAATCCATGTGGGTCATGCAATCAACTTTCCTGGGGTTGGATCAGACAGCTGTTAGGAGGGAAAAGCAGGAAAGAGCTGAGATCATCCTCACCATCTATTGTTGGATCACTGGATACAGCCTATCAAATTTATAATGCTAATTCAGAGAATGTTTGTAAAACTTGGAGATTTGATTCCTGCAGCTAAAACGATAAATTCACAAAAGCGGATAATTATACTAATGATAGGAAAAGCTTTTCAAACAGAGATTAACACTGTCATCCTCAGATAAAAATCCCTATTGGGTAGGGCAATAATTACTCCCATTTTATATGTGGGAGAGTAATATTGTCAAGCAGACAATGAGTATCATCTTGGCTGTTTCACCCAGCAACAAGCTGACTAGGAGGGCAATTGAGGGGAGGGGCTGTGTCTCAGTGGTATAACATTTGCTTGGTATGCAGAAGGTCCCGTTCAATTTCTGGCATCTCCAATTCAAGGATCAGGTAGTAGGTGATGTGAAAGACCTCCACCTGCAACCCTGGAAAGCTGCTGCCAGTCTGAATAGACAATACTGACTTTGATGGACTGATGGTCTGATTCAGTATAAGGCAGCTTCATGTGTGATCTGGAAGCTTTATAGACTGCAGGGTTACAGGATGTATTCTGGACATGAATGGCTGCAGTTACCTTCTCAGACCAGCAGTTCTGGTGGCACAGCAAATCAGTGCCTACCCACAGGGTTCCTAGTTTGCCTCTATAACACCAAACTCTGAACAAGGATATCAGTGAAAAGCATCTAAAACACAGCACATAGGAGCTATCAGGAAAGACATACAAGTGGATAAGATTATGTATGACTGATTTAATAAACGTGGAATAGGACTATAAATGCAGGTATAAATACATGCAATAATAGCATGAAAAGTGTGCATATATTTTACATATGTATTTCTCCTAACTACTAAGTACTAAGTGAAAACCATACCCCCAAACAACATACTGTATGATTTGCTTATGCATCTAACATTGCTATGGCAGCTTTTATGTGTAGTGCACTGGAAGATCTATTAGAAGATACTTCAAGTAATTAAAACAACTTTGCAAGATAAAAGAGAGATGTTACAGTAGCCATTCAAATACAGGAATAAACTGCTCTTTGCACTTACAAGGAGGAAGCAAAATCTTGCTGCTATAATTAAGCCACCTTTGCATCTGCAAAACTACAGTGACATTCATAGGTCAGCCAGATTGCAAAGGATTTATCCCTCTACCCCCCTTTTATAAACTTTTACATCTTTCACCAACCCAAGCCTATTGTCCCTAGACAATTATAGTTCAGCCTTGGAACTGTCAGATTTCCGAGTTTCTCTCTCTGAAACGTCTGGAGAATTACAGCTGTTAGCAAGCAGAAATATCTGAACTATTTATTTACAATAGGAAGACAGCACATTCATTGTTCTCTTCATTTTCAAAAACAGCTGAACAATGCATTTTCCTCCCAATGTTCAGTTTAACTCAGCCAGTGGTACAACAGGCTTGGGGGAATCCTGAGTACATACCAGAAATAGAGTGGTACAAGAGACTGAAAAGGAGCCTCCCTTGTGCCTTCCTGGGAACATGTAAATATTCTTCACTTCCACATTAATTCAGGCTTAGATGAAAAGATGCCAACATAAATTCATCTAGATAATCAGAAACTATAAGGAAACCTACAGAAATAAATATTATATTACAGTTCTCTAGTGAAGGATCTTAATGTAAAACAACACTTTCTATTTTACTCATCGCACTGAAGTCATTCATTCATTTCATTTACTGTGGTCCAAGAAAAGCCAATACCAACATAAGAGCACAAGCTAAACAATAAAACAATAAAAATAATAAACGTTCTTAACTTTGTTAAACACTAGTTTCAGTGATACAAGGCAGTTCATTAAAAAGATTGAAGTATCTGCTTCCTTATCAACTGACCCAAAACGCAAAATTTGGCCATCTTAAAAGTGGTTTCATTAAGGCAATCTGCGTGAATGGATATATAAAATTCATTACATCTGCACAAGAACTTAGATAAACTAGGAGTAATACACAGCGAACAAATATCCTTATAAAATGAACAGTGAAGTAACACATTTTCAACTCTTTTTTTGCAAGAAATATAAAATCTCATATTTATACAGAAATCAAAAATTATAGAGTATCACAAATATAATACTAAACATTATCAACAAAGGTCTGTATATAACAAATCTTACCACAGATTCAAATCATTTACTATATCTGGTATTACATCATGGTGAACTAAATATTCCAAAAGAGGTAGCCATATTGTAGCAAAATTTATAGAAAATTTAGAAGAATTTAACTCATTAATTCTATCAGTAATTTTTGACATCATATACATTTTCCACAATTTAGCATGCCAATGCTGCCTATTTGGACTTGTATTATTCTTCCAGTACAGTGCAACAGTATTCTTACCAGCAGAAAGTAAAATGGTTATACGTTTATTAGTATCACCAGATGGCACTTTAACCTGCCACCTATTTAACAATATCTGTTCAGCTGTAAATTGCAATTCAAACCCCATAATGATCTTAATTTGATTGATAACATCTTTCCAAAATAATTCCAGTTTAGGGCATTCAAGCCAGCAATGTATGTAGCTACCAAGATTTCCACATTTTCTCCAACAAAAAGTTGAGGTTGAAGATGTGATTTGCGCTAACCTTTGAGGGGTTAAATACCAAAAAGTTAACATTTTAAATGTTTGCATGCTGATTTCATTTTCAACTCTTTCAACAGTATTCATTTGGCAAAAAACAGAAGCGGGAATAAGGTATATGTAAATATTTGCCTTTCAGCAGAGTTGAAGGCAGAATATTGAAATGAGCCAAAGTGAATGCTCTGTGTTATTTAGAAAATTCTAAAATATAATTTGCTGGACCAAAATTTTGGCCATGATTCCCTGCCACAAGTCAATCCACTTGAAGTGTTATATCCCAGATTCTTTGTTTTGATTGTTTCCTTTGTTCCCCCATACCCTCAAACCCAAGATGGCATAGAGCTGGAGGAGTAAGCTCACAGCACTGAAGTCACATTCAACATTAATTTATTTGGATGTGTTTGTTTTTAACTGCCTTTCCCTGTAAACACAGGACTCAGGGTGGTGTACAACAGTGAAATATATTCAGTACAACATGATTCCTGATTCAGCATGGCTGAAGAATTAAAGGAGTATTCAATGGCCATTTCCAATGTGAAATACCAATGTTGTCTCTTCATTTTCACACTGCATGCATGCTTGGAGTTACATTATATATGTTTACAATGTTGGACTAGGACCTGGGCAATCCACATTAGGCAAGTCACACTTTCTATAGCTGCCTAGCCTACCTCACAGGTTTGTTGTGATGATAAAATGGAGAAGGGGAGCAAACATTGCTATACAAATATTGATAATATTGGTCATATATTCCTAAGCCAAAAAAGGGAGAAAAAACCTCATGACTGAAGCTACAGTGAGGAAATGATTCTTAGGTATTTTATTGCAACGAAATACCAGAAAACAGTTAGGCCAAAATAGCCTGTCAAAAATTGACTGCTTTCTGAGCAATATAAGGAAGCACATGAAGTTTTATACCCAAAATGATAATCGGTCACAAAATGGTAGAGCATCATTTGAGTAGACATACATCCATTGGTCAGTTACAGCAAAAGGTGTGACTACAGACAGACTTAACATGGCTACCCATTTTGATGAATGGGTTAGTAGATCAACCATCTCACATCTGATTTCCTTAAGAATTCTTGAGTGCATGCTATCAGAACCTGGAGACTTTATCAGTTTTTATTTTCCCAGTAGGTCTAGAACTTCATCTCTGGTCACCTCAATTTGGCTCAGTTCTTCAGACTCCCTTCCTGAAAACAGGGGCTGTAGCATGAGTATGTGCCCCACACTTTCCACAGTGAACACAGAAACAAAAAAGCCATTAGCTTCTCTGCTATCTCCCCATCTTCCTTTAGCAATCTCTTTATTCCTTTGTCATCCAAATGCCCCACTAGTTCCCTGGCTGGTTTCCTGCTCCAGTTTGATCATAAAAAGTGTTTATTGTTTGTCTTGATGCTTTTAGCAACCCACTCCTCAAAATCTATTTTTGCATGCCTAATTATTGACTTACATTTCTTTTGCCAGAGCCTGTGATTCCTCCTGTTCAATTCATCGGGGCAGACCTTCCACTTTTTAAAAGAAGCCTCTTTACTTTTTTGTAATATACTGGGTTCGAGACGCGTGTAGTGATCAACTCATACTTTATTAGTGAATCAGCTCAAACTAAGGACAAATAAGCAAAACCAAAGCCCTGCTTAAATCCATACCCAACACCACACCCACAGACACCCACTACCCATGATAGGTTATTTACAGAGGTACTCCTGGGTGATAGGTCCATCCCAGAATCCTAGCAGTCTATTGTTCTGTGTCCCCCAAGCTGGGTCCGTCAGGATTAGACTCAGTACGTAACATTTTTATAGCTTCCTTGACTTGTATTGTTAACCACGCAGGCCTTCTTTTATGCTTGGCAGTGCCTTTCCTCACCTGTGGAATGCATTCTATTTGGGCTTCAATGAGTTTGTTTTTAAATAGCTTCCAAGCATCCTCTAAGGATTTGACTCTCTTGTGTTTCCCCTCCAGCTTCCTGTTTACTATTCCCCTAATTTTTGTAAAGTTCCCCCTTTTGAAATCAAATGTTACAGACAGTTTTGGACTTTAGGGGTAACTTTCCATTGACCTGAATGCTAAACTTAACAACATTGTGGTCACTGTTCCCAACAACCTCTACATCTCTCACCACTTTGAGACCTGCTCAGAACCATGATAATTACCCCTCTGGTTGGCTCTGTGACCATCCATTCCAGTGCACAGTCATTTATGATGCTCAGGAATCTCATTGCTACAGTATGACTTGAGCACAAGTTTACCCAGTCAATGTGAGGGTAGTTAAGTCTCCCAGTATAATAACATTATCTGCTTTAGTCACCTCCCTTATTTCCTTCTCCATCTCAAGATCAGACTCAAGGGTCTGATCAGGTGGATGATAGTACACCCCCGCTTTTAGGTAACCCATATTCCACCCATATTGCTTCTGTTGGAGAGTTAATTCCCCTGATGTTTTCTAACTTATTGAATTCTATGCCCTCTTTGATGTACAACACAACACCAACAACAACCCATGCCTCCCTGTCCTGCCTATAGAGTTTATACCTAGGAATGACTGCATTCCCCATTTCACCATGTTTCTGAGATACCTACTATATCTAAATTGTAATTGAAACCAAGCACTCCAGCTCTCCTGTCCTGGCTCAAAGACTTCTAGCATTGACATATAGGCACCTTTAATGTGTTTCCCCCTCCAGTAACCCTCATCTCCCTCAGCCCCTTTGTCGTCCCCAGTCACCATCATGCCCTCACCCCCAAGTTCTATTACGCTCCTAACAATATTACCCTAAGTATTTACTCAATCATCCCTTTGGACTGACTTGTCCCAAACCAGAGGCTCCCAATCTCCTCTTGCGTTCCCCCCTGGGATTAAAAGTTGCTCTTCCACCTTTTTGATATTAATCACCAGCAGCCTGGTTCCCTTTTGGTTCAAGTGAAGTCCATCTCTTATGTACAGGTTCAGTCTGTGCCAGAAAATTCTCCAGTGCCTAACAAATTTAAGCCCTTCCTCCTGGCACCACTTTTTCATCCACACATTGAGACCCCTGATCTGTGCCTGTCTAGCTGGTTCTGCACATGGAACCAGCACTTCTGAGAACCTTTGAGGTCCTGGCCTTTAGCTTTCTGCCTAATAACGTAAATGTTTCCTCCAGGACCACACAACTACATTTTCCAGTGTCATTAGTGCCAATGTGCACCATGACTGCGGACTCCTCCCCAGCACTATCAACCTATCTAAACAGAATGCGATGTCTGCAACCTTCTCACCAGGCAGGCAAGTCACCATGTAGTCAAAATGCCTGACACAGACCCCACTCCCTATATTCCTAATGATTGAATCACCCATTACCAGAAGGCCACCTTCCCCCAGCCCCCCGGGTACCCTTGGTATGAAAAGATATTGGTCCATTGCCCAAGGAAATAGTCCCTTCTAAGCAGGGCCGGCTCCAGGCGTTTTTGGGCCC
>NW_015164374.1:50574-50854 GCF_001447785.1 Gekko japonicus | reverse complement strand
CCTAAATAGGTCTACTTGGAATTCTACTACAGTGTATTCAGTGGGGCTGACTCCAAGGAAAGTGTCCTTAGAATCGCACTGTTAAGCTTGTCTAATTATCAGAACAGACCGGTGGTGTCAAGTCAACGATAATTGCATCACGTAATGGCTTGCTTAGGAGCTGCGGTGGCTCAAGTGGTTAAGACACTGAACTGCAGGCTGTGGAAGGTCAGTAGTTCAGCGGTTCAAGACCGGGTGCCGCATGATGGAGTGAGCTCCCATCTCTGGTTCCAGCTCCTGC
>NW_015164374.1:44784-49622 GCF_001447785.1 Gekko japonicus | reverse complement strand
AGGGAAGCAATAGGGACAGCAAGGGTGTGACCTGTTACTCTTTAAGACAGCAGTCCTAAATAGGTCTACTTGGAATTCTACTACAGTGTATTCAGTGGGGCTGACTCCAAGGAAAGTATCCTTAGGATCGCACTGTTAAGCCTGTCTAATTATCAGAACAGACCGGTGGTGTCAATCCTTGCATCACGTAATGGCTTGCTTGGCCTGCACAATGAATGGTTAATCTCGAGAAGCTCTCGTCAATATATGCCGGATGTTAATAGGACAGAAAAATGATGTGAAATAAAGAATTTAATGTTAGAAATGATAGGAAGGAAGCTTGCACCGATATAAACGGCGCTGCGAGCCCGCAAGGCGCTTTGCTTTGATTTCTGTCTCGCCGCAGAGGACAGACCGCGCCCGCCCCCCTTTGCAGTCTCGCCCGGGAATGGAAAGGCACTCTTGGCACGCCCAGAGGCAGCCACGCGACTTGGGCTCCTTTAATGCAGCCGGTTTCAAGAAGCCCTTATGGGAATTAAAGGTCACCACGGAGGCGCAGCACGGGAAGGGGGGGGGTTGGGGGGTGGGCGTCCAGAAGCCGAATTCGAATTAGGATTCCTTCACACGCGCTTCATGGGAACGCCATTCCTCCAGGCTGCACCGGCAGCCCACTCCCCTGCCCCTGCACTCACCCGGGGGGGTCAGCGGCGCCCCCTGCTCCGCCATCGCCGCCGCCATGACGACGCTGCCTCTGGCGACGCCCCCCACGCCCGTCCCGAAACCGGCTCACATTACTGGGGTCCGACTGCGCCTGCGCAATCCCGGGAGGACAGGCGGGCGGGGAAGGGGAAAGCGTGATGAAGAGGGGGTCGTAGAGGGGGGACGGCTAGAGCGGCTCGCGTGTCCTGGCTTCCGGTTGGGTTGGAGGGAATGCCCCCCCTTTTCCTGCTGCTCTTCCGCCCCGGCTGTTTGGCGGAGGCTTCAAGGATCGGCGGATTGAGCTGTTCGAGCGGCGTGCGGTCCCCTTTGGTTGTTGCGTGATGCTCACCTTCGCCGGTTGCGGGACGCTTAACTAGGTCTGCACGGCTGGTGAATGACGGTCTCTGCATTTCGGTCCAGGTGGTCAGCAGCGTTGGTCTGAAGCAGTAAGAACAGAGTTAGAGTCCAGGGGCACCTTTTAGACCAACAAAGGTGTATTCAAAGTGTAAGTTTTCGTGTGCAAGGCACACTTTTTCAAATACATTGGAATGGTAGGTAAGGGTCAGACTTATAGACCGGGACTTAACAGAAAATTGTTTAGCTCTGACTTTGCATATCTTAAACATCATCACGTTATATGTTAAGTTGCCGTTAAGTCTCTGTAAGTGTTAAGTTGGTTACTTAACAAAGAGTCAGAGAGTGGTTTCAGCAAAATATCAGCTGTATTCAGCAACTCATAATTCAACTCCAAATAGGGCTGCCAAGTGGGGGCGGGGAACCCCCCACTTTGAAGGCCCGATTTCCGCCGCGGGCCCTGGGGGGAACTCCGCCCCCCGAAGCTGCGTCACCAGAGGTGACACACGACGTGGGGCACGTTGAGGGCGTGGCACAGATTGTTGGGGGGAAAACCAGAGGTCATTTTGGGGGGGATCGCAGTTCCCCCGGGTGAGGTACGGGGGGCACATGACGAAGCCCCACCCCCTGCTTCCAGCCCTCATTCAGCCAGGAGGAAGCGGGAGAAGAGGGAGGGTAAGTTGCTTCCTCCCTGCCTCTCTCCACCCCTGCCTGCCTGGGGCCAGGGAGGGCCTTCGCGGGGCTTCCTTGCACTCCCGCCGGCCTTGCAGGTCCACCGCCGGTCCCCTCATGGGGCTCAGCAGTGGAGCTGCAAGGCCGGCGGCAGCGGCCGGGACCGTTGGGGGCGGTGTGTGTGGCCTTAAACCTTGTTCCCCCCCCCCCCGGACGATATGGGCCACGCCCCCAACGTGCCCTACGTCATGCGTCACTTCCTGTAACATTCTAGCGGGGCGCGCGTGCGTCCCTCGGCAGCTCCCGGACAGAAGAAACACTCCCCCGCCGGTGAGTCATGCCGACTTGGCAACCCTAACTCCAAACAGATCAACATGGATAGCCAGAACAGCTTTAGCATTGAAGCTGTTCCACTTTTAAACTCTCCCGGCTAATGTAGCCACGCCCTATTATACAATACCAACCTATGAGGTTGCAGGGATAAAGTCCAATCTGGCCACTGTGTGATACAGAGTGTTGGACTGGATGGGCCTTTGGCCTGATCCAACATTGGCATCTCTTATGTTCTTAATAGCTCCTGCTCTTGGAACTGGCTGTTGGTGATTGGTCGGCTCTTCCTGGGCTACCAATAACAATTGAAGGATTAGGATCCTAGCCCAGGATGAAAGCTTCACATGGTGATTCAGTGAGTGAGTTCACATACATACATTGTCTGATTGAATACACCACAGTAAGTTTGAACCTTACCTACCATTTCCAGTGTATTTGAAGAAGTGTGCATGCACACGAAAGCTCACAGCTTGAATAAACCTTTGTTGGCCTTAAAGGTGCCCCTGGACTCAGCATTTCTTCCCAATTAGGTTTGAAGGAATTTTGCCGCCCACCTCCCCAGCGGCAGCTAGAAAACTGGAAAGGGAGGGAGCCCGTTTGTGAGGCAGATCCCCAACAGGTGCATCAAGCCGAGGCCGGTCCATCAGCGGGCAGGACGTGTGGATTGCCTTTCTGTTGTGTCCTGACCTAGCCTTGTGCTCAATCCAGTTTCGGTTTTGCATGCGGTCAGGCGAGGTACCTGAGCTTCGCTCCTGAACACAATAGACATTCGGGTCCTAGTTCCCTGCCAATCAGGAACCTAGGGTCCCCAGGAATAATCTAATCAGTGTAAATAGACCATTCAAGGGTTCAGTGTAAATAGACCATCAATCAGTGTAAATAGACCATCCTCGGGGCATATAAGCCGGCCTGGGAGCCGGCTACTTTGCCTTGTTCTTCTCCGAATAAAGTATGAGAGCTGAATTCACTAAGTAAGTCTCAGTACTTTTCACTTTCCCACCCTTCGGAGAAGTGTGTGTCATCAAGCAGTTGTGTTCAACTATTGAGACGCTGTGCTTTTATTTATGTTGTTCTGGGGTCTTCCAAACCCTAAAACCCTACTGGTCTTGTTCTTGCCAGTGCTTAAAAAGAATAAACGTTTCAGCACTAGGGTTCAGCACTCTTATGGGTTCTGGAGTGGGTAATAGCCTACCCCACAAGACTATGAGTGTGATACCTGCTACTCTAAGAAAAGACTTGCTCTAGGGAGATGGGGAATTCTATATAGAGAAACACATGTGCTTAAGTCAGCCTGGAGTGGTTCTATAGAGTGTCCTATGGTTCTTCAGACAGCCCTATGTGGGGGCAGTACTTGGGCCGTGCTCTACACAAGCAAAGGGATCCTGGTTCTTGCTTACTTCTCCCCTCCATCCCCTTTTAGGTAAAGGTTTCCCTTGCTTGAAAGCCAGTCGAATCCGACTGTAGGGTTGCAGTGCTCATCTCCGTTTCCAAGCCGAAGAGCCAGCGCTGCCCGAAGACTTTTCTGTGGTCATGTGGCCGGAGTGACTAGATGACGAGGTGCACGGACATCCCCTCTTAAGGTGGTGCAAAGTGCTGTTAAGTTGCAGCCGATTTATGGTGACAAGGCAAGAGATGCACAGAGGTGGTTTGCCATTGCCTGCCTCTGCATAGCAACCCTGGACTTCTGTGGTGGTCTAACCAGGGCCAACCTTGCTTAGCTGCCAAGATCTAAAGAGATCGAGCTACCTAGGTTAGGGCACATCCCCACCTAGAGCAAAATTAAACTCAACTTTTGCTTTCATCTCATAATTACAAACACTCAGGTTTCACTGGACTCTGCCATCAATTTGCTTCGGCCTAGTCATCTTATTTTAAATATCTTTAAAATGCACTTTGGATTTAAAGTATGTTCTGATATCTATAAAAGCTCTTGTATTCGTACTTTCCAGCTCTCCCATTGGCTGTGCTATGTGCTCCATCAGCCATTGGTCCATCAACTGCCACTCGAGTACTCACATGCCATTGGCCGCGTGCTGGGTCCGCTTCTCTCCCCCGCCCACTGCCAGTCCCTGACTGAATAAACTGCCAAATCTGCTGTGTGGCTAACTTTCCCCTCAGTGGCTGTTGCTAGGCAATCAAGCTTGGTTCTGTCAGTAAAAAGGCAAAGGCAGGAGGCCCTTTCCAGGCCTACTTTGGTCTTTGTGGGGAATTCACTGAGGTCCAGTCCTGACAAGGGTTGCCAGCTCCAGGTTGGGAAATTCCTGGAGATTTTGTAGTGGAGTCTATGGAAGCCAGAGTTTGAGGATGGGAAAGGCCTCAACTGAATAGGATGCTACAAAGTCCACCCTCCAAAGCAGTTATTTTCTGTAGGGGGAGACCTAGGTTCTTGCTGTGGAAGCTGAGTGGGTGATTTCAGACCAGTCACAGACTTTTAGCCTAACCTATTTCACAGGGTTGTTGTGCAGATCGAAAAGGGGAGAAGAGATTGATGTAAGCTGTTTTGATCCCCACTGCGGAGAAAGGCTGTACTTTCCCTCCTGGGGAACCACTGTTGCCAATCTCCAGGGGAGGTCTAGAGATCACTTAGAATTACAACTGTTCTCCAGATGACAGAGGTCAATTCCTCTGGAGACAATAGTGGACTCTGTGTCATTATTAGGGATGTGCATTTCGGGATCCCGAACCGAAAAAAAGCCGAAAATAACGTTTTTCGGCTTTTTTCGGCTTTTGCAATCCCAAAATGGCTTCCTATGCGTTTTTCCGAATCCCGAAAAAAAAATCCCGAAAAAATTCGGGTCCATTAT
>NW_015164374.1:32924-44448 GCF_001447785.1 Gekko japonicus | reverse complement strand
TGAGGGCTGGAGATCACTCAAAATTACAACTGTTCTTTAGGTAGCAGAGATCAGTTCCTCTGGAGAAAATGGTGGGCTCAGTGTCATTATACCCTGTTGAGGTCACCGCAGCAAATTGAGGCTGAGTGCCCAAGGCCAGGGTATCTGCCCAGAGCCTCTTTCTAGAGCTCACTGTCTTTATTTCCACAATCGGCCTTATTCCTAGTCAAGTATATTTCAAAAGTCAGTTATGCGAAGCAGATGTTTAAAAAAATTACCCACTTATTTTACTTTCCTTCTACGTTTATTGATGCCACATACACAATCATAAAATATTCCTCAGTATTGCTGGCAAACCCCCCCCCCCAACTTTCTTAGAAAGCATGAAGCAACATCAGGCAATGTAGCTGATTTAATATGGATTACGTTCTTCCCAAGAGTTGATCACGTGGAATTAATACAAGTCATAAGGTGACCAAGGGACACTGGACATCAGCGGTTTTACAAAGACTGCTGCCTCTGATCCAGGCCCTTCTCAATATCATCGAGGACCTGGACTGCTGCCTTGGGAATCCGAGTTCCTGGGCCAAAGATGTTGGAAACACCAGCGTCATAGAGGAAGTCATAATCCTGTTCAGAATAAAGAAACAAGTTTAAGAAACAGGGCATGAAACAGAACGACCAAACTTTCTAGAAGAACCATCTACAGAACACCCAGTGCAAGAACGGAATTTAGTATTGGCTGTGTTGGTAACGATCGAGGGGCTAAGAGGGATGGAAGGGAAATGGTGCGATGTGAACCCAAACGGTGATACCTTCCTGGACTCAAGATCCTATGGTCTGTGTACAACCCTGACGACCATGGGTCACTTAAAACTTTTTAAGAACTCTGCATATTCCATGGCCTGTGTGGTAGGGACAAACTACTCAACAGAAAGATTCATCATCAGAAGAGAAATGCATTTCAAGCCCTGACCTGGATAGCCCAGGCAAGCCCGATCTCGGAAGGTAAGCGTGGCCGACCTTGGCAAATACTTGGATGGGAGACCTCCAAAGAATACCAGGGCTGGGAGGCGGAGGGCAGGCTATCAAACCACTTCTCTGAATGTCCTCCACGCCGCCAATAGGGGTCAGTCACCAGAGGTCGCCATGACTTCCAGGAACACACACGCAAAAATATCAAAAAAGAGAGAAATGCATGCTTGCCTCTGCCCTGATATGATCAGTGATAAAGGATTGTAATGCAGATAGTTTGTTTGCCACGCACAGCAAGGTACACCGCAGCCAAAAAGTCAAAACTGAAAAAGACCCTCAACAAACCTCTACAGACCTTCTTCAGATCTTGATGGCAGCCTAGCTAAAAATCAGCCTCCCGCACTACTGGGAAACTAAGAGTCACCGCAAGACTTCCTGATGGTTGAAGAATTCATAAGCTTCATTAACAAGGGGCTCCATGGGTTCACAGAAGTTCCCAAAGAGCCAACACGATAGATACGGGTTAACTTACAAGGAGATCTTTAATGACACATCAAAGTTATCAAAGAAAATGCAGGCCACACTTCAATCGGCTCGCCTCGCCTCAAAAACAGCATACACAAAACACACACATAGTGAAGCTTAGGCAAACCTTGAGACCAAAGAGCGTAACTAAAATTAGGCATCTTACACCCTAAGTACCGGCTGTGAGCCAAAGAATGATTAATTAAACTATCCCATACAATTGGATGAGCCAGGCCATCTTGCACCTGGCTTCCAGGGGGGGGGGGGGAAGAAATAACCCTGACCTTGAAGATAAGTGCTGCTAAGAAGCATGGGAATGGGAAAGTTCCCAAGAGCAGCTAATACTGTCTTCTCCCAAGACTCAAGGCAACTGTAGCACAGATGGAGTCACCCAGGCCAATACATAAGGTATTGTGCAACACACACACCCCCCAAAAAAACCTTAAGTAGGGTGAAGACAGACTAGGTTTCTCCTCTTTCTAAGAGCAACCAATGAGAGCTACAGGAATGTCGACAGAGAGAGAGAGACTTGGAAAACAGCAGTTGAAAAATGACTGCTGGGAGTTAGTAACAGAGAAGTTGGCAGCTTAGGAGCTGAGGAGAAAAAAGGAGGATGTCTGACAAGGAAGAACTACGGAACAGCTGCTTAGAGCAGGCTGAAAATAGTCAATTTGTAACCAAAGGATCATAGTTGTAGGCAGGGCTTTTTTTGTAGAAAAAGTCCAGCAGGAACTCATTAGCATAATAGGCCACACCCAGCAGTAGAAATTCATTAGCCTATTAGGCCACACCCCTGACTGCACCACTCATTAGCATATTAAGCCGCATATTAAGCCGCATTCCCATGTTACCAGAAGTGTGGTTATCCAGCCACACCCACCTTTCCCTTCTTATTCTGTTGACCTTGTTCGTTGTCAAAACCCAGAGCTTTTTTTGTAGCAAGAACTCCTTTGCATGTTAGGCCACACACCCCTAATGTACCCAATCCTAATGAGTTTCTGCTGTTGGGTGTGGCCTATTATGCTAATGAGTTCCTGCTGGGTGTGGCCAACTTGGGAGCCAGCCGGAACTCCATTCCTGTGCATTCGTGCCCAAAAATAGCCCTGGTTGTAGGAATAGGACAAGTTCAAAAGTTCAATGGAAGTGGAACCTTGTTAGTTGGACCTCACCTTCCTCAGTGTTTACCTTCATATTTTTTTTAAACCTAAGGGCTGCATGTCTAAAGGAAAGTAGCACACACACACGCAAAATTTAATCTCTCGGTCTACACACATATTATAGGCTATGAATAAAATGGTGGCCACATGTGAACGGAACAGTGTTCGAACCCAAACTCTCTGTGAGCAAGGCTTTGTTACTCAAGGGGGCTGCCCCCCCCCCCGTCTGTAGATGTCTCTAGGAATGAGAGAGAGGATGTGATGTATGAAATGGCTCTCTGTATATTTTAAAACAGACAATGGTGATAAGTGTGACATCCTGACCTACTTGTAACCAATGTTCCCTCTAAACTGTGGAGTCCTGTGAGCACAAATTCTACTTTGTGAGCTACTGGCATTAAACTTGTGAGCGAGCGATTTGGCTGCTGCATAAATTACTTTGCTCTGGAGCCATCCTTCCTGAGCTCAGACAAAAATGTGTGAGCTGGAGGCTAAAAAACTGAGCTAGCTCACGCTAACTCAGCTTAGAGGCAGTGCTGGATTTACGCATAAACTAAATAAGCTACAGTTTAGGGCCTCACAATCTGCTGGGGCCTCAAATAAAAACACAATATAAAAATGATTTCAAATATTAAAAAGGCGTATATATTTTAAATTTTTCTGAGACCGGCTGATGTAATTTAAAACAGTAGGGGGTTTTGTATAGCTTAGGGCCTCAGCAAGTCTAAATCCGGCCCTGCTTAGAGGGAACACTGCTTGTAACCCATAACCTGAGAGAGAGGGTTGAGAGGGTGACAGGCACTCTGTATGAATGGAGGTGTCACATGGATTAACGCACCTAAAGAGAGTGTCAGAGAGTAGCGGTGTTGGTCTGTAGTGGAGCAGCTAGATTCAAGGCCGGTTGCACCTTAAAAGGCCACCAAAACTTTCAGGGCGTAAACTTTCGAGAGTCGAAGCAGCCCTTCGTCAGGTCTGAGGAATCTAGCGTGCCAACGTATACTTAGGATGGTAAATACAGCCCCATCAGACACAGAGGTATCCCCAGCAACCTCGTATCTACTTGCAAATGATGACGTGGAGTACCTGAGGAGGGATGACTCCCCCGCACATGACGAGAATGTCCGGGCGGCCAAGGGTGGCCAGCTCTTTGACGAGTTCAGGAACGAGGGTTTTATGACCCGCGGCAAGCGTGCTCACACCCACACAGTGCACATCGGCATCGACGGCCTGCTGGGCTACTTCACGGGGCGTCTGAGAAAGGCAAAGTTTATTTATTTATTTATTTATTTGCATTTTTACCCCGCCCTCCCCGCGAACGGGCTCAGGGCGGCTTACACAGGGGCATAAGCCCATACATAACACAATATAAAACAGTAAAAACCATTAAATCACAACAGATAAAGTGCTCCATACAGACAAGATGGTCTCTGAGGATGGTAACAATCATTTCCTTAGGTGAAATTGTCCTGTCGATAGTCCAAGCCAGTCCGGCAGCATCAGTGCCATGCAAATTTATGGCCGTTCTTCCGGGGACCACTCCCAACCCCGTTGTTTCAGTGGTGGTAGTAGTAGAAGTGGCGGCCCCTATATAAAAGCCTGGCGGAAGAGCTCTGTCTTGCAGGCCTTGCGGAACTGCATAAGGTCCCACAGGGCCCTGATCTCCTCCGGGAGCTTGTTCCACCAGGTGGGGGCCACCACTGAGAAGGATCTGGCCCTGGTCGCAGCAAGTTTTACCTCCCAGGGGCCTGGAATCACCAGGCGATGTTGCGTCCCCAACCGAAGTGCTCTTGGGGGTATGTATGGGGAAAGGCGGTCCCTCAGGTGCAAGAGAATGTGCTGAGCAGGAATACTCCACATGCTAAACATGCTTCCCTTTCTGTAAGTTGAATAGTGTTTATCGATTTGCTTCCTTTATACCTCCCTTTTCTCCCTAGTAGAGGCTGAATGCCCAGTTTGGCCTGAGCTCATCAGGGCTTGGGTGTTAGGCAGGGCCAGTCGTGGTCAGTATTTGGATGGGAGACCATCAAGGACGGCTGGGGTTGCTACACAGAGACAGGCAATGGCACATCACCTCTGCTTATCTCTTGCCTTGAGCGCCCCATGGCTGGGGTCCCTGTGAGCTCTTTGTGACTCGATGGCACATTCTTATTCTTCTCCCCAGTGGGGACCCAAAAGTAGCTTATATTGTGAAACTCTCTTCAATGTTATCCTCACAACAACCCTGTGAGGTAAGTTATACTGAAAACATGTGACTGGCCCATGGCAGGAGTATGCCCTGTTTTATTCCCAGGAAAGTTCTCTTAGGATTGCACTAAAGGTAAAGGTTCCCTTGCTCGAAAGCCAGTCAAGTCTGACTCTAGGGTTGCGGTGCTCATCTCTGTTTCAAAGCCGAAGAGCCAACGCTGTCCGAAGATGTTTCCGTGGTCATGTGGCCGGCATGACTAAACACCAAGGCGCACGGAACGCTGTTACCTTCCCACCGAAGGGGTACCTATTTATCTACTTGCAATTTCTTGCTTTTGAACTGCTAGGTTGGCAGGAGATGGGACCAGAGACGGGAGCTCACTCCGTCATGCGGCAACTTGGGTCTCGAACTGCTGAACTACTGACCTTCCACAGCCTGCAGTTCAGCGTCTTAACCACTTGAGCCACCGCAGCTCCTTAGGATTAGGATTGCACTAATAAGAGTCCAAAATGGCCCTGTTTAAAAATGAAAACCGAAAATTCTGTGCCCGATAATAATTCTGAAGAGCAATGACAACAGGTAACCACAGCATGAAGAAAGAAGACTAGTAATTACAGATGAGTAGTTATGTCATATAGACATCCCTTACAAGAAATATCAGACGGACAGACAAGCAAAACACATCTTTATAATCAGAAAGTGTTTGAAGTCAACTAAAAGGGAAACACACAGCGAGGTAAACGCTGAAAGGATTCTTACGTTTTGTGAACAGTTCACTGAAAATATTAAATACCTGGAACAGTGGACTTATATCCACATCAAACCCCAGGTCGGCAAATCCCGTGGCAATCACTTTGGCTCCTCTGTCGTGGCCGTCTTGGCCCATTTTGGCAACCAGAAGACGCGGCCTCCGCCCTTCACGGTCCATGAACTTGTTAACTCTGATTTTTAAAATATTTGTAGAAATAAGATTTTCCTTATTAACAGCAGGTATCTGGGAGCATCATTATTTGTGTATTTAGATTCTTATAACCCGCTTTTTCTCTCCAAGGGGGACACAAAGCAGCTTACAACACCCTTGTCCCCTCCTCCATTTTATCCTCACAACCATAACCCTGTGAAGTAAGTTAGGATTAGGGACAGATAGACAAAGGCAGAGAGTGACTGGGCCAAGATCACCTAGTAAGCTTCCGTAGCAGAGTGAGGGTTCAAACCTGGGTCTTCCAGATTCTGTAATCCAGGGATCCCCAAACGTTTTGAGCCTGCAGGCGCCTTTGGAATTCCGAGAGAGTGTGGCAGGTGAACCCACAAAATGGCTGCCACAGGAAGTACAGCCAGCCACAAAATGGCTGCTGCAGCCTACCTTCAGTCACACAGTGAAGATTCTTGTACTGTGGTGGCAGCTGCCGCCAAAGCCACATTTTTTAAAAAATTTGCACAAACTCCATTGGCCAATCAGAAACCTGACTGTGCAAAAGCCCCAACTGGCCTCACTCCACTTTCTAAAAATGCTTGGTGGGCAACAGGAAAGTTGCCAGCAGGAACCACACTAGGGACCCTTGCTCTAACCACTACACCGTGCTGGGCAAAAGGGCATGCCATGCCATGATTACAAACAACATGGTTTGCATGCCATGATTACAAACAACAAAACACTCCACCTTTTAAAGATGCATTCATCCACTTTTGAATACTGTAATCAGCACGACATTATGAGAGCCAGTTTGGTGTAGTGGTTAAGAGTGGCAGACTGTAGTCTGGAAAACCGGGTTTGATTCCCCACTTCCCCATTTGAAGCCAGCTGGGTGACCTTAGGCAAGTCATAGCACTCTCAGCCTAAATGTAAACACATAGCTCACCACCTAGTGGTGCCAAAAAAAGCTACAGCTTCGGCAGCCAAACAATCCCTTCCGGGATTTCCCGGCTATTCCAAACACAATGCCACGTGATAATTAATTAGCATGACATTTTTAGCGTGTGAATTTGTATGTAGGTCCTATTTCTAGATGGTTGGATCCAAAGATGTCCACCTCCACATGAGGGAGTCTTCCATCCACTCACAGAAAATTCCTTTTAATTTATTATTTACTCACATACATGTCTAGACTGCCTCTGCGAACGGGAGGGCACCGCTGCATTCAGCTCAGTCTCTCTTATCCTCTTTTCTTCTAAGACTGATTTTTACTGGCCGAGACACCACAGGGCGAAATGGACACGCATTCAAATGTGTCTGGTTCAAAGGATGCTACTGAACCCTACAGATTCAAAATCACTTTTACTTTACTTTACTTAGTTTACTTTGCTAGGTTCAGAATACTGCCAAGGAGTACAGATACGCAGAACGGATATGATAAACTGGAATGACTAACATACGCATGGTATTTCTTCACACAGCGTATAAATCGGTGGAACTTGCTGCCACAGTATGTGGTCGTGGCCACCATCTTGGAAGACTTTAGAATGGGAGTGGACAAATTCATGGAAGACTGGGCTATCAGTGGAATCATGATGGATATCTACTCCCTCCAGTACCCAAGGCAGTATGCCTCTTTATATCAATTGGTGGGGAGAACGGGTGGGAGGGCGCTGTTGCAGTCTTCCTCTCTGTGGGCTTCCTAGAGGTAGCTGGTTCACCTCTGTGTGAACAGAACACTGGATCAGATGGACCTTTGGTTTGATCCAGCATGGCTTTCCTTTTGTTCCTACGTTCTAATATGTAAAGACGTCTCTTACCGAGTGATAGCATGAGTAATTTCCTTGCTCTCCCCAAACTCCTGGCGGTAAGCTCCGCTCACCATGCGGTCGTTGGCTTTGTGCTCACCAAACACCTTCTTCATTGCATCTGTTATTTCACCGACTGTACATCTGATGGAGACATACAGTCAAAAGATCAGATTTCCTCTACCTGCTACGGTCTTAAAGAGGTCCTGCGTCACCCTGAAACCAATCCAACCGGGAACAGCCTCAGAGGGTGTGCTTCAGCTAGAAAGGACACAAGCCAAGGAGAGGCCAGAGAAGGCCTGGGGAGATCAGCTGTTTCTGCCCCTTGTAACCAACAAGGGAAATACAGAGAACAGAATCACCAACAAAAGACCAACTGCGTAATAAAATCACAACAAAGCATGAAATGCAAATTATTACCAATAATCATAACATGTTGAAAACATCACCAACGAAATATATGAATCCAACAAAGGAGCACCACTACAAAGATAGATAATCCTTAAATGCTAAAGAATCAAAATGGTCCAAAGTGTTCACAATTAACGTCAATGACACGTTGTACAGGATTAGCCCACTAAGGCCAGTCCAGGGATGAGAGGGAACCCTGTACTTTTCAGTACATTAAACAACAAGCCACGAGATGGTCTATACCCTCTCTGGTTTGCAGACAATTTGCCAACAGAACCTATTTTCAATAGTCCCTGCTTTTCCTAAGGGAGAGATTCCAAACCCTTAGTTGGCATCTGGGACAGAACATATTAGCAACTCATTTTAGAGATGCACACTTTTTACCCTCCAATGGTAGCGTATGTGGTCAGGGTTAGGCACAGGACTCAGACTTGGAATCCAAGTTACAACATCAAAGACAAATTAGCAATAAGGAGGATCTTTATTCAGTACAGAGCACAGCAACAGACTAGGAGATTACAAAATAACAAAGGCTAGGGCAATTTGCCTTAACTACACATTAAAGATACATAGTTACCGATTCAGGAACATTCACAGTCCAGAATAGTCCAAGGGATTTTGAAGGGAAATCCCATTTTTGCACACCCATGTGCTCCAGTTCACAAAGCAACTCTTTGTCTCCCAAGAGACAGCATTTCAGGTGTAATAAAACAGGCAACGAGAGTCTCGAGAACAACAAGAAGAGACTCACTCCCATAGGGATCAAACAATTATACCCCAATCTAATCATGATTAGCCATGGCCTTTGGCCAATCAGAGTAGCAGGGGTGTGTGGCCAATTTCTGGTTGCCATAGCTGCACATCAGGTGTGTGTATAGATTGGCTAGGAGTTTGGAGACCCCGCCTGCAGTCAGTTGACCCCAAACTCCAGCTACTTCATTGAGTAAGTGACTTGTCGCATGTGGGCCAGAAAGTGGAGCCATGAGGTCTGGCTTTTGGCATGAAAGTGTGAAAGAATGTGGGTTTATGGCTTGGCTATTGAGGCCATGTGGCCTCACCATTTGGCTTGCAACAGGAAATAAGACACAGCATGTTATCATAATGTACTCACAGGAGAAGGCATGTGGATATAGAAAGCAGAAAGCAAATTTTCTATACACACGTAACGAAGGAAGCGACCCAATATCTTCATTTCCAAGGTGCTTGGCCGGTGTCCAAGTTATTTTTGGCCGGTTACCAAGCTGCCTGGCCAGTTTCCCACTGTGGACCATTTTGGATCCTTTAGCATTTAAGGATTATCTATGTTTATAGCGGTGCTCCTTTATCGGGTTCATATATTTTGTTGGTGATGTTTTCAATATGTTACAAGTATTGCTAATAATTTGCATTTCATGCTTTGTTGTGATTTTATTACACAGTTGGTCTTCTGTTGAAGAGCAGTAATTCCAAGGGCTGTCATGTCAGCGAAAGCAAAGAGGAGTAGGGTGGTACCTTAAAGGCTAACCAGATTTAATTCCAGCATAAACTTGCGCAGACTAGAGACCGCTCTATCAAATGCAATGTGATGTGTATACATGAACACTGCTTCAGAACCCTTTTCGTCTCAGAAGCTACTTCTAGGTGTTTTATTCTGGTTTCAGGAAAGGGTGGCACGATACAGCTCAGGGGTGGCCAAACTTGCTTAACGAAACACACACGTTTTTATTGAAAAATATGCAAATTTGTTTTTTATTAACATTAAATTAGACTGTGAAAGAGCTGCATGCGGCTCCCGAGCTGCAGTTTGGCCACCCCTGGTCATAGCCCGATCTTGTCAGATCTCAGAAGCTCGGCAGGGTCAGTACATGGATGGGCGACCACCAAGGAAGGCTCTGCAGAGGAAGGCCATGGCAAACCAACTCTGCTTCTCACTTGCCTTGAAAGCCCCTTTGTTGGGGTTGCCGTAAGTCGGTTGTGACTTGATGGCACCTACTTATGGATTCTGGCTCTCTTCCTAGGCGATTCACATCTGTATTCCCATGAAGATGGTTGCGGTTCATAAGTGCTCATGACCACCCTTTGAGATAAGTTAGGCTGCAAGATGGAGATGTTCCCACGACCAGCCAGTGAGCTCTGAGGCTGAGCAGCTATTTGGATCCAGGCCTTCCTATACCCAAACTCTGTGTTCCAGCCACCATCTCATATGTCCACCATCTTTTATTATATCTCATATTTCAGCCATCATCTCATATCTATAACTAGCAAAGGAAGACTTCAGAGGACTCATCTGGGTGAGTATTTGGGGGCCTTTGCCAAATGCCCTAATGTCAGCTAGGCTGCTGCCATTGCAGGTGGAAGGGGGGGGAAGGCTGATGGATAGTCTGTTGCTGTACTGGAATCTTAATTTTAGTTTCTTCCCGCCTCGCCTTATCAGCTAGCCTAGGCCGGTGACCTTGGTTACCTTGCTGCTGCTTTCGTGGGAATGCAAACCCGTTAGCTTAGGCGGGCTTTCGCTTATTCCCTGATTGGCTCAGACCCATCAGGTGGACCCTTTTGAATTTTGTATAACTCCCCATTTCGCGCGCTTGCAATCAGTTCTGACACGGAACGTATGCACAGGATGACCTGCCTTTACTATACTCAATAAACTCGAACCTTTTGAAGGAACGTTGTTGAGAACGGATTGCTGCAGGACTCTGATGCCTTTTCACGTACCTTGCCCGTGCTGCTTCCACCGCCAGGGCCAACAAATTGCCTTGCCCCGTGGCAGCACACTCCGTCAGGGCAGCGAGGCGAGCCTGAGCCACTGCTTCGTCTCTGGATGCCTTCACCTTTGGGGAGAACCCGAGAGAAAGCCGTCATTCTAGGGCCGTCAAGCCTCAGCTCATGAGGCCCGGCCTATGATGGGGCCTCTCTTCTAATTAGGCAGCTATAAAGAGATCACCGACAGGCACGAATAGGCATCACATAACCAGTGCTTACGAATGGCCACTGACGTGAGACTCACACCGTTAACACCTTCTCAGTGCCATTGTCGTACTTGCCAAAGAAATATTGTAAAACACAATAATTAAACATTTTAAAAAGAAATCTTATTTATTTATTTATTAGGTTTATGAATCGCCCGATCTCTGCTACTGTAGGGCTCTGGGCGATGTACAATAGCATTAAAAACACTGACCAGATTAAAAAAAACAATAAATCACATTAAAATACTTAAAAAAAAACAGATGGCGACACACTAACACTTATTAATTGTTCCCAGGGGTCATTTCGTAGAAAAAGAGGTGCAGGAGCTCATTAGCATAACTTATTTCAATATGCCACACCCTCTGACATCACCAGAAGTGTGTCAGAAGGCAACACCCACCACTCAGGCTCCACTGGACTGTTTTGGATTGCTAAGTATGGGGGGGGGGAGAACGTGCAGATCTGTCCTTGCAGAGGAGGGAGAGCTTGTACCTGAATAAAACTTGGTCTTAAAGGTGCCACTGGACTGTTTTGGACTGGGGGGCCGGGGGGGCTCTGCAACTTACCTGGCTGCTTCTTGCTCTGACTGAGGGCTGCTGGGAGCAGGGGGCGGGGCTTGTAG
>NW_015164374.1:27302-32771 GCF_001447785.1 Gekko japonicus | reverse complement strand
GCCTTCAGGTACAAGCTCTCTCACCTCTGTGAGGACAGATCTGCACGTCCCCCCCCCCCAATAGCTAGCAATCCAAAACAGTCCAGTGGAGTCTGAGCGGTGGGTGTTGCCTTCTGACACACTTCCGGTGATGTCAGGGTGTGTGACATATGCAAATAAGTTATGCAAATGATGTATGCTAATGAGCTGCTGCACCTCTTTTTCTACTAAATGACCCCTGGAGGTACACATCTTTGCCTCTTTTTCTTCAAGGCAAAAGCAATCAATTTTCCTCTCATAAATGCTTTACTTGCTTCCCATACAGTTGCCCTACGGAGATAGTCTGTAACATTTAATTTAATTTTTTTCAATGTCCTGTACACAAAGCATTTTGAGCTATCCTAGATGTATACAACTGTTATAAATAATCAATTTGGCCCTATGCACCTTAAACAGCATGCTGTATTTTATCTGACAAAATGACAAGCCAGCCTGTATATGATGTCAAAGTTCTGCCATCCCTTAACATCCCTGGGGAGGGGGGGGGAATACAAAACTTACCTTTTCAAGTTTCTCGATTTGTTTGCTACGGACCGAAGTGTTGTCAATTGCCAAAACTTCAACCGCCTCTTCTTTTTCCAACTGGTACTTATTTACACCGACAATTACTTCGGAACCTGTTTCCCAAATATATTTAGTGTTAGAATACGTTCACAAACTGCGCTTCTGACAGAGCAAAGTTTGAGTCCAGTGGCACCTTGAAAACCAACAAAGTTTTATTCGAGGTATACGCTTTTGGGTGCACGCGCTCTTCTTCGGATACATTGAAATGGAAAGTCACTAACCATTATGTATAGGTAGAGGATGAGGAGGTTGTTGCCAGGAAGGGCCAATTAGAGTCAAGATGCATAAGCAGTGAATATAGCTAAGATTAGATTAAGTCTTCTGATAGTTTCCTGTTTCTATTGTTTCCTAACGTTGGTAATCCAAGTGTGGCGACCTCTCTTTAGGGAGGACTGGTTTTCCCTTTAGATGTGCTCTTTCCTTTTGTAAACGGGGTAGATTCTGCTGCCACCAGGCATTTAAGGATTTTCAAACCTTCTCTCTGTTTATTTTGCTGGAAAGGTAACCTAGAGGGTACACTATATATACGCACTTTGTGCTCTTGTAAGCCGCCCTGAGCCCATTCGCGGGAAGGGCGGGGTATAAATGCAATGAAAATTTTAAAAATAAAAAAAATAAAAATAGAGTCGGGGCTTTTCTGGGATCTATGTGGTCCTGAGGAAAGAAAGAACTAAATCCGGGGATAAACTTGAACAAAAGATGATTTATTGAAGTAAGAACAAACTATGAGGTTGGTTATTTTGTAACTATCTTGGATAAAGGGACTTGAAAATATGTCTATCAAATGTATCACACACACAGTCTTTTTTCCTTTACTTTTTGTTTGACACTCAGTTCCAACATTAGCAGGTGTCACTCTCTCCTGTAGTCAGCCACATAGGCTAAGGACATATATACTGCCCTCTTTAAGAACTTACTCAGAACTAACTGAACACTCACCGACTTAACTCTCTAACTGAACAATTCCAAACTGTCTCTCATAACTGACACACTGACACACCCACACAGATTCACTTCAAAAACCCCTCCCACACTCTGTCATCCACCAATCACAGCACATCTCTCTCTCTCTCAATCACTGTAGTCTGGTAACCATGCACTCCAGCCAAGCATTTAAAGGCACACACACACTCATAAAACAAGGAACCATTACACCAAGTTCTCCTGTACTGTGACTAGATGTCTTTTGCTGCGTGATTGTTTTATCTTGCAATCCGCCTAGAGCCTCAGTGAGAAAGGGGGCCTATAAAATAGGTAAATAAAACAAAAAAACCTTTTAAGGAGGGAAAAACCTCATCTACCTCTTTTGGAAAAAGGGAACAACTCCTGAGCTGTTTGCCTCTGTGACTATGAAAGGATCGGGGGCTACTCCCAAGCAATGCTCCCTCTAAGCTGTGGAGTCTTGTGAGCAAAAATTCTACTTTGTGAGCTGCTGGCATTCAAGTTGTGAGCGAGCGATTGGGCTGCTGCATAAATTAGCCTGCTCCGGAGCCCTCCTCCCTGAGACATTTGCCTTGTCACAGAAAGCACGGTTAAATGCTAAAAAGCATCTGGACTATCTCCGTACGACTTCATTGATCGTACTCACCAGAGCAAGAGGAGACACGATGTTCTTGGGTTTGGGGTTGGGAAGTAGGTCGGTGAACTGATCGAACACTGTCAATTAACCAGTCACGTGACTGACTATGGCCGAATAACAGGCAAAGATTTCGTGAAGCCGAGAATGTCACCGTGTGGAGAGGGCTCCCTGCCCTGCCCTGGATGGCCCAGGATAGCCCAATCAGCTCTCAGGAGCTAAGCAGGGTCAGCCCCGCTTAGTTCTTGGATGGGAGACCAACAAGGAAGTCCAGGGTCCCTAGGCAGAGGCACGCAACTGCAAACCACCTCTGTTCTTCTCTTGCCTTGGAAACCCTATGTGGTCACCATAAGTCATCGGCAACTTGACAGCACTTTGGAGCATTTGCCCCAAATATGCTCAAAGAGCCAGTTTGGTGTAGTGGTTAAGAGAGTGGGTTTGATTCCCCACTCCTCCACGTGCAGCTGCTAGAGTGATCTTGGGTCAGTCACAAGTTCTCTCAGAGCTGTTCTCTCAAGAGCAGTTCTCGAAAGAGCTCTCTCAGCCCGACCTACCTCACGGGGTGCCTGTTGTGGGGAGGGGAAGGGAAAGGAAACTGTAAGCCACTCTGAAACTGTCATGGCTCAGGTGGGGTGTCACCTAACGCTGCCACCACTCTGGTTCCAGGCTCCTCTGAGAAGGCCCAGAGCACCCTCCCAGGCCTTTAGACCTCCCTTTTGGTTGAATAATAGGCGTGAGGACCAGGCAGAGTGAACAATGAAAATAGTTTATTGTATAGGAGGTCAAACAACAAGGTGCAGAATAATAACAGTAAGTGGGTGAAAAGAAAAGAAATCAAATGCCCTAACACGTCTACATATATACTGTCCCTAGCTCACTATTCCAAGTGACACTAGACTACTCACCCTTCCCTCAGGATGAGGGTCTCTCCCCCACAGGAGCCTCTCCTGGCCTTGTTCCCTGGGAAGAAGAACTTTTCCTGCTGCTCCAGATCTTTTATTCCAAGCCCTCCTCTTTTCCTATTGGTCAATTTTGGCTCCAAAGCCTCTCAGGGGCTCCTGGGAGTTGTAGGCCCAGCCTCACCTACTGCTAGCCAGGCTCCTGGGCCTAGTAGGCCTCTGGTGGCACAGCCCAGATCATGACAGAAACTCTGAGTGAAGGTTGGGGTATAAATCCAATCTCTTCTTCTTGTTCTTCTTCTTAAGTTCATTATGGTGATATTTATTGGGAAGGGCAGAACTCAGGGATGATTGCCCCTTTGTCCAATAGCAGTTAGGGGTAGACCTAGCAGCACAGCTAAACTTCTCTTACCGACTACCTAAAATTACTGCAGGTGCCCCAAATATTTTTTTACTCTTTTGAACAGCAGATCCATATCATAATTGTATCACAAGATTGTCAGTCCTCTGGGCTTCAAGAGCGGCTCATTACGCAGCTTGGGAGGCCGCTGTTCAAGGAACGGAAACCTGCCATCCCCTGGGGGAATGTGAACTTACTGCAAAGATCTTGAGATCTCAGCCAATGCCTGGGATCAATCGAGTCTAACTCAGCTGTGCCAAGCCATCTAATTTCCCAAGCAGTTAACTTCACACACTGATGGGCATGTCTTGTCACCTAACGTGGCCAAAATCCAATGGATTCATTTTCAGTTCATTGTAAAATTTCTACTCCAGTTCCTTAACCTTCAGAGAAGGATGTTATGGGCTGCAGTTCTAAACACAGTTACTCAGATGCAGGCCCAAATTATTCCAACGAGAGACGCTTGCCTAGACGCATGCAGGACGGCAACCCTGCTATTTTAACCACGCAGCGAACTTTCCCTACCAGAATCGATCCGAGCTTGTCTTCGAGCAGCGCACTCTTCGATTCGCAGTTTCGGTATGCCTTCGGCTACAGCTTTGGCCATTCCGCCCATTTCCTCAATCTCATTAATCAGCTATCATGGACAACAAAGAATGGGTATTTATTTATTTCAAGTTCATTTGATTTCTATAAGTAATTTCATTCCGTTGTATTTAGTAACTATAAGCATTTGATAACTATAAGCAAAAAGCGTCATAGTGCCTAGAACCGGGGACCACAACCTTTTTGAGCCTGTGGGCGCCTTTGATGCTCTGATGCAAGGTGTAGTGGGGTGCAAAAACAAAATGGCCGCCACAGGAGGCGGAGCCACACACACACACATACAGAGAAAGCCCAAGTGCAGGAGACAAAAGGAACAATTTCTTAAAAATACACTTGATTGCTTTTATGTTGTTTTAACTGTTGTTATGGCAATTGCCTCTGTTGTAGCCTCCCTGAGCCCGTTGGGGAGGGCGAGGTACAAATCTAATAAATAAATAAATAAAGGAGCTAGTGAGATAATAAAACCAGTGCTATTGTGGCACTGTGCTGCCAAAACAATGTTAATTTACCCTACACAGCCAATCAGATCTCCAATTGGCAATCAGAGGCCCACTGGGGAGGAGCCTCACTTGGCCCCACCCACTTTCTAAAAATACTAGGTGGGTGCCATAATGACCACGGGCAACACGATTGGGGACCCCTGGCCTAGTACATGAATTCAAACAAATAGAAAACACTGTGATAGACAGCTGCAAAACTATAGAAAATATTGTATATTTAATAGGTTTAAATGCCATGCCACATGTTCTAATAAGCACCAAGCTACCGCTGGCACAAAACCTCGATCACACAACAAAAGTGAACCTGTAACTCAAATACATACCTGCTTATACCGAGCCCGACAATTGAACGGTGAAATCCACCTTAAAGAAACCCAGGGCTTTTTTTGTAGAAAAAGCCCAGCAGGAACTCATTAGCATAATAGGCCACACCCAACAGCTGAAACTCATTAGCATATTAGGCCATACCCTGACACCACAGCTAATTAGCATATTAGGCCACAGCCCCGTGTTGCCAGAAGTGTGATCATCCAGCCACGCCCACCTTTTGCTTCTTATTCTGTTTACCTTGTTTGTTGTCAAACCCCAGGGCTTTTTTTTGTAGCAGGGACTCCTTTGCATGTTAGGCCACACAAGCCTACTGTAGCCAATTCTAATGAGTTTCTGCTGTTGGGTGTGGCCTTTTATGCTAATAAGTTCCTGCTGGGTGTGGCCAATTCAGAAGCCAGCCGGAACTCCGTTCCTGGGCGTTCCTGCCCCAAAATAGCTCTGAAGAAACCTGATATAGTTCCAGATTGTAGCACATGGTGAGTGAGCAGATGAACGATGAGCACCTAGGTTCCAACTTGTGGACTTCACCGTTCGAATTTTCAGGTACAAGCAGGA
>NW_015164374.1:12849-27160 GCF_001447785.1 Gekko japonicus | reverse complement strand
GACAACTGTATCTGCGGGGGGGGGGGTGGGTTGTATTCATATGCACTGTGATCCTGCTGTATATTTTGTCTAGTATGTGAATTAACACATACAAAGCTGTCTTGTACCAAGTCAGAATTATCAGTCTATCAAGGTCAGTATCATCTACTCTGACTGGCAACAGCTCTTCAGGGTCTTAGGCAAAGGTCTTTAACATCACCTACTACCTAATCCTTTTTGCTGGAGATGCTGGGGATTGATCCTGAGACCTTCTGTATCCAAAAAACAGCTGCTCCGCCTTTAAGCCACAGCTCCACCCAACGGATCAATATCTAGACCCGCTATTGGCTATGTAGCTAGTTACACAACACGGGAGAGATGCAAAGCCATGTAGACAAACTA
This sequence comes from Gekko japonicus, assembly GCF_001447785.1. Taxonomy (NCBI): domain Eukaryota; kingdom Metazoa; phylum Chordata; class Lepidosauria; order Squamata; family Gekkonidae; genus Gekko; species Gekko japonicus. Next base: position 26,779 of record NW_015164374.1, on the reverse strand, counting down.
AAGGATTCATTTCCCAACTTGAACAGCGCCATCCTAAACATTTACACCCTTCTAAACCCACTGACTTCCATGGATTTAGAAGGTCGCGGTTCTGCTTAGAACGGCCTGCTGGGTACCTTGACAGTGTTGTGATCCAGCAGTGCCCCACAACAAGTATCTGAAATTCACTATAGCTCAAAATAGGAAAATTAACAAGAGGTGGAACCCGCGATACTCGCGGGGGGGGGGGGGGTCTTCCCCGCCGCTTCTGGCCGGCCGCGCACCGGAGGAGATCCAGCTGCCCACCTGCCAGGCTTCTCCCCCCCCCAAGCAGCAATGGGGGCGAGCCCTGTGCAGCTCCCCACCGCTGGGCCCGCCAGGCTTCTCCCCCTCCGCTGCAGCAACGGCCATGGCTCCCAGCCACCGGTCGCCAAGGCTTTGCTGCTGCTGCCAGTAGTAAGTGTGCATGCGCAGGGGACTCTTACTTTTTGGGGGGTTTAAATATCCCCCGTATAGTTTTTAAAACTTTTCAGATTTTTCTGCACATCTGGGGATTGCCCCCAACGTGCAGGAAAATCTCTTTGCCCCCCCCCCCCAGGTGAGGATTTAGATATCCACACGCACAGGGGGCACCTTGGCTATTAGATATATAGATATATGTAATTTATTCAGCTAGAGTACCAATAATAATTTTGTTTTAATATACTAGCTCAGTATGAACTATATTTGCTTTCCTTAGGGATTACATTCAGAAAAGAAAGTTTAACAGCCATATAAATCAATATTTAGTGTTTAAAAGTATGTGTACTTAAGTGATTTCTTTAGCTGGTCCAACAATAATAGAGCTTTTTTTCATATGTGCATGTGTGTGTGCATGTGTGTGAGTGCACCTGGAAGTCATGGCGACCTCTGGTGTCTGACCCCTACTGGGGGCCTGGAGGATATTCAGAGAGGTGGCTGAATAAAGCCTGCCTCCGCCTCCTGACTGCTGGTATTCCAAAGAGGTCTCCCATCCAAGTACTTGCCAGGGTCGATCCTGCTTAGCCTCCGAGATCTGACAAGATCGGGCTTGCCTGGGCTATCCAGGTCAGGGCAATAATAGAGCTCTTCATTGGTTTCTGAACATACCTTCAATGAAATCTCAACAGAACCAGAACAACTACTGTCCTTCCCAAAGGCATGTATAAATGGCGTTTCTTAAAAATCAAGATTACCTCGCTACCAAATAAAATATACTTGCAGGCAGGTGACCGGGAGGCAGCACAATTATTACACGGTAAATTGGGTGAAGATTTCAGCGTGTAATGAAACATCATCCGCACCTTTGTTTTCTACCTAACCCAACCTCCAAACGCAGAAGGACTCACCTTTAAAGCGGCATCATAGACATCGTTGGTGAGAGACTCCATCAGAAACGAACCGCCCCACGGGTCAGCAACTTTCGGAATCCCAGACTCCTCCTGTATAATAATCTGGGTATTCCGGGCAATTCGGGCGCTTTTCACAGTCGGCAATCCCAAGGCTTCGTCAAACGAATTCGTATGCAGGGACTGGGTCCCTCCGAACACGGCTGCCATCGCCTCAACTGTAGTGCGGATGATGTTATTGTAAGGGTCCTACGAGAGAAATGAAAACATTTGTAAATGAACGATAGTGTTTCAACCAACACACACTGTCTTTGTATCAAAGGAGGGGAAAGCTGCGTCAGAGTTCGGCCATGCTTTGTGTGCGAGTTAAGAGCTATCAAGTCCCTTCCAACTTATGGTGACAGCTGAACATCAAGACAAGAACCGTGAAAGAGGACAAAAGTAGCATCTACTGGGGAACTACATAATTTCAAGGATGACAATGAAGAAATTAAAATGAATTGTTGCAGATTTTCCGGACTGTATGGTCGTAGTCTTGGCATTGTAGGACCTGACGTTTCGCCAGCAGCTGTGACTGGCATCCTCAGAGGCATAACACAGAAAGATGGATTACTCTCTGTGTCAAGGTGAGAAGAAAAATGGTAGGCAGGTAATTTATATCTACTCAGGAAGGTGGGGTAGGGCTGAGCCATTATCTTATTTATTTATTGATTGATTGATTGCATTTGTATCCCGCCCTCCTCGCGAACAGTCTCAGGACGGCTTACATTGATCGGTAGACTGTACCTTGCAGGAGTTCCCGAGGCTGTGACATGCTAATGGAGGAGCTTTCCTGAGGAGGTTCTTTTGCATATGGATTGGCTGTTGAAATTCTAATCTTATCTGTAGTGCTACTGTAAGATGTAGAGCATTTTGTGTTTTTCAGGACAGGAAACCATGCCCTATTTATTTTTAAACTCTCTTCCTTCCTGTTGAAATTGTGTTTTATGTTTATGAATTTCAATGGCTTCCCTGTGTAATCTGACATGGTGATTGGATGTGTTGTCCAGCCGTTCAGTGTCTTGGGATAAGATACTGTGTCCTGTTTGAGTTAGGCTATGTTCAGCCACTGCTGATTTTTCAGGTTGGCCCAGTCTGCAGTGTCTCTCATGTTCTTTTATTCTTGTCTGAATGCTATGCTGTGTGGTCTCGATTTAAATAAATAAATTAATTTATTATTTTATTTAATTCAATTTATACCCCGCCCTCCCCGCAATGCGGGCTCAGGGCGGCTTACAAGTGGCAAACGCCGATATAAAACAAATTTAAAAACATTTATAAATCCCACACTACAAAAACATTCTTAGCAATTATTGACTAGACTGCTCTAGATGTTCAACATAGTATCAGATGGCTTTTTTTTAACTGTTCAGCCTCATCTGCTCCAGGGACTGATGTTCACCTCATCCAGGGCCAGGTATAGATGGAATAGCGGTGATGTTAGTGGCGGCTCCTACTCATACGCCTGGTGGAAGAGCTCCGTCTTACAGGCCCTGCGGAACTGCATAAGGTCCCGCAGGGCCCGGATCTCCTCCGGGAGCTCATTCCACCAGGTAGGAGCCGCCACCGAGAAAGCCCTGGCCCTGGTAGCGGCCAGCCTGGCCTCTTTGGGACCTGGCATTGCCAAGAGGTGTTGGGTCCCAGACCGAAGTGCTCGCGGGGGAACATATGAGGAAAGGCGGTCCCTTAGGTCAGCTGGACCCAGAACAATTAAAATTGTTCAGGATTTTCTATTCGTTGGCTTCATCACCAACTACAAGGGAGACTGCACCCAAGAAATCAGAAAAGAGATTGAAACTGGGAAGGGCAGCCCTGAAGGAGCTAGAAAAGATCCTGAAGTGTGAAGACGTGTTGCTGGCGACCAAGATCAAGTGAATTCATGCCACAGCATTCCCCGTTACTATGTACGGATGTGAAAGTGGGACAGTGAAGAAACCTGACAGGAAGAAATTGGATTCCTTTGAAATGTGGTACTGGTGGAGAGTTTTAAGGATACTGTGGGCCGCCGAAAGGACAAATAAGTGGGTATGAGACCAAATCAAGCCAGCACCGTTCCCAGAAGATAAACTGAGGCTGCGATCACGCACACTAAACAATCCACTTTCAATGCACTTCCCAACTGAATTTTGCCAGTTCGCATAGTAAAAATCCAGTTGGAAAATGCATTGAAAGTGGATTATTTGGTGTATCTGCACGCCACTTGAGGCTATCTAGCTGGGAAAAAATGCATCCCTGAGACAGTCCTTAGTATCCTACGTGGCTCTCTTATTCCTCCACCCATTTCAAGACCCGCCTTTTCCATTCAAGGCACAGGATCCATTAGAAGATTCAGTACCCGCTTGTTGGAAGAGGGCATTTGTGGTAAATAACTGATATTCCAACCTGCTCGGTCAGTGACCATCCAGAAGTCTGACAGTGAGCTCTAAGGAGAAGAGATTTGGTGTCCTTGGGCTGAAACATTTTCTCTATTAAGTGAGCCCAAAGCCGCCTCCCGGCTCTCAGTTTTGCTATTTCCATGTAGAAGTTCATACCGATTCCCCAGAAGAAAGACAGCCTGTAATGAGAGCACATGGGGTCTCGTTGGGATACAGTAGTAAGGAACATACGATGCTGTACATCTATTAGTACATATAAACTACAGTGCTCTTAAATGTAAAACAAATAAAGGAGGAGGAGGAGGGGAATTGGATTTATACTCCACCCTTCACTATCTGAAGGAGTCTTAGTGCAGTCTCCTTCCCTTCCCCTCCCCACAACAGACACCCTGTGAGGTAAGTGGGGCTGAGAGAGCTTTTTCGAGGACTGCCCTGGAGAGAACAGCTCTGAGAGAACCTGTGACTGACCCAAGGTCACACCAGCAGCTGCACGTGGAGGAGTGGGGAATCAAACCTGGTTCTCCCAGATTAGAGTCCGAGCACTGTACCAAACGGGACAATATGACTGCTTGTTTTCAACCTTTAAATAGGAGAGACCAGTCACTAATACTGTAATGTCCCGTGGGCATGGATGCAACAGCCTCATTATTGGGTTTTCCCTGGATTTGTGTTCACTTTCATGGATCATTGAGAAAAGCTTCTCTGGCATTTGATTCACAACCAAGAAGCCGTGAACTTGATGAAGATTTCCCCCCCCCTCCCCTCAAGGAGAGTTGTCAATCCTTCTCTTCTTGGGAGTGCCACTCTGGCTAAGAACACATCCCTGTTTGGCCTCGTGGCAACCTTCAATAGGAAAATGAGCCCACTAACTGTCCACCCCCAAGCCAAAACTGCCCACCCGCAAGCCAGATCAAGCTCCTCTCCTAAGGCCCCCAGGTGTGTCTCCTGGAATTGCTTAGCGGGGTGGCTGCTGTCAATCCCTGCACTGTTTATTTCCAGTTATATTATCTCTTGTATTTGCTGAACTTTGTGGTGCATCAGATTTTGTGAATTCATTTTTTTCATATTGTATACATTTTGACTACTTTTATTGTTCATTATTATGATTATTACACAAAATAATACCTATTATATAAGTTCTTTATAGTCGATCAAAATTGTTTCCTTTCCTTTTTTGGATTTTGTACCCGGTGTTTTCTTTTGTTTTGGATTTTTTCCACCGTGGTCCCTATTTTTTGCCTTGCGACACAAAAAGTCAGGCACACGAGGAAACAGGAAGGAGGGGGGGATAGACCCCTCCTTCTTCCCAAACGTCCCGGGAACCTGCCAGATCCAAATCCGTCCGTGGGACTGGAAAAGTCACCAATTTTGTGAGCAGGATCCTCACAGACCTCTCAGTTTCGATTAGCCGTGTGTTTTTCTGGGACGGGACCAAGATAGGCTTCCTGCCAACTGCTTTTTCCTGCGCCTGGATGCCCTCCGCCATTCATGCCTCCTTTTTTTAAAATACATTTATTTATCATTTTCCAAAATTATATACAACCATTTTTACTTATACATTGAGACTTATTATATTTTGCATATATTTTACATATATTATATTTATATAGGTTTCTACAAACATATACTTCTATCCATATATCCCCTTGTCTCTTGGATCCAGATATACATTTTTTTCCATCTCTTTTTAAATACACCTCCATCTTTCCCTTGAAGACTTATCGTTAATTTGTCCGTTTCTGCTAACTCCATCAATTTAAATATAATTTCATCTCTTGTTGGCAAAATCTCACTCTTCCAGTATTTAGCCATCAAAATTCTCGCAGTAGTTACTATAAATGTTAACAAATATTTGTCATTTTGAGTATACTCTTCTGGTACCATGTTTAATAGCGCTATTTCCGGGGTTAAAGCCATTTTTAGTTTCATAATATCCTGGATAAGGTTTCCTATCATTCCCCAATACTTCTCCACTTTCGCGCATCGCCACCACATGTGAAAGTATGTCCCTATATTTTTTCCGCATTTCCAGCATACCTTGGATAGAGATTGGTGGCATTTCGCTATCTTATCTGGGGACCAGTACCATCTATGGTATACCTTATAAATATTTTCTTTGTAGTTGGTCGCCCTTACATAGTTCAATGATTTCCATGTGGATGACCACTGCTCTATTGTATGTCCTATGTCTCTCATCCAAGTTATCATGGTTGCACTAACCATTTCGTCTAACATATATTCCTCCAGTAAAAATTTATATGTTTTTTGTATTGTTTTGTCACTCGAGGATAGCCATATCATGTCTAGTTGTGTTTTTGATTCCTGGAATCCTATTACCTTATCTTTATCATAGCATGTTTTGAGTTGCATTTTTTCCCACCACGTCAGTTTTATTTTATGTAGTTTTAACAGATCTTCTTCTGATTTCAGTCTATTATTTTCATCTAACAAAGTTTGATAGCTTTCTCTATCGCAAGGTTTTATTAGGGAAGGTTTTATATATGCCTCTAGGGGCGAGACCCATTTTGGTGTCTTCCTGTAATATTTATCTTTAATTTCATTCCATATCCAAATTAAAGCCCCTCTTATCATATGCTGTTTAAATATCGAGTGAACTTTATCTTTCCCGTACCAAATATAGGCATGCCAGCCCATACACAGGTCATGCCCTTCTAAATTTAATATTCTGGTATTCTCTAAAGTTAACCAATCTTTGATCCAAATTAATGCCGCCTGGATGCCCTCCGCCATTCATGCCTCCTTGAAGCGCTAGCTCCTGTTTCTATTTGTTCATCTGAATCGTCAACAGACAGCCAAGCCAAGTTGGTCAAGAGTCCACACAGGGAAAACACAAACCTAAATGTGGCCTCTCGAAACAGCGGTGCTCTGGCACTGGAAAACTGTCAGAAAGCAGACTGCTACCCAGTGTCTTGCCGCTTCAACGTACCTTGGTGCAAATTCATCGATGGTGAGGCCAGCCTTAAGTCCTGTTCTGCAGTACTCCAAACCATCGGCTATAGTATAAGCTAATTCCAAAATGGCATCCGCTCCTGCTTCCTGCATGTGGTATCCACTGATGGAAATAGAATTGAATTTGGGCATGTGCTACAAGAAAACAAAAGTACACAATTTTTCCCCCTCCTATAAATAGCCTGCATACTTTTAAGTATAGCATGTCTAGGGTTACATCTGCTGGAGGGAAGCCTGTAGCCAGGATTTTGTGGCTTGTGGGGCAATTTTTCCCCCCTGGTGGGGCTGATGTTCTCAGTGCAGAAAGAAAATCCATTTAGCCAATCGAAAGCAGTTACTAGGATAGATCTCTAAATTGCAAGCTGTCAACCACTTTAGATGACAGTTCTCAGCTGCTGCAAGTTAATCACTTCTGCCAGCCTAAGCAACAATTCTGAGAACAAGCCGGCAGGTGGGGGTGATGACTTCTATAGGTAAGAAAGCTAACATTGAGGCAGAAAAACTCTCTTACAGTAGACCAGTTTCTTGACACAGAATTAGAAGGGGTCCTAGAGGTCACCTACTCCAACCCCCTTGCTCAGTGTGGGAATTAGTCAACTACAGCACCCCCACTCTGCTTAAAGGAGTGCACACCTTTAAAAAATGTTTTTAAATTATTGAAAAAAGCATTTACAGGAGATATTCTTGTGGGGCTGTGACTTTAAGAAAGATGGCAGAGCCCCCCAAAGCCCCACCGTAGCTACAGGCCTGGCTGGAGGAGAAGGGTGATCTTTCACCTACTCTCCCTATCCACTGCAGACCCCCACTTTGCCCCTCTCCATGAAGAAGAAGAAGTGGAAGAGGAGGAGGAGGAGATTGGATTTATACCCCACCCTTCACTACCCAAAGGTGTCTCAAAGCAGCTTACAAACTCTTTTCCCTTCCCCTCCCCACAACAGACACCCTGTGAGGTAGGTGGGGCTGAGAGAGCTCTTTCCAGAGCTGTCCTTGAGAGAACAGCTCTTATCAGAACTACGGCTTGCCCAAGGTCATCCAGCCAGGTGCAAGTGGAGGTGTGGGGAATCAAACCCGGTTCTCCCAGATTAGAGTCTGCACACTTAACGACTACACCAAACTGGCTCTCACACCAAAATGAAGAGGTAGGAAAGTCCCATTATGCAAGCTTTGGTTCATTCATGTTTCACTGGATACAACACATAGTTAATACAACAAGCAGGCATTTCATCAAAGCGAACAATACCTTTGATGTGTACTGGAAGATGTCGGCAATGATCCGCATTGATGGCTCTGGGGGGAAAATGTAGGTATTGCGGACCATGAATTCCTTCAGTATATCGTTCTGAATTGTCCCCGTCAGCTTGGATTGAGGCACTCCTTGCTCTTCCCCAGTTACAATGAACGTCGCCAGGACGGGAATGACCGCCCCATTCATCGTCATCGAAACAGACATCTTCTCCAAAGGGATTCCGTCAAAAAGGATCTTGGTATCTTCTACGGTATCAATGGCAACTCCGGCCATTCCGACATCGCCACGAACTCGGGGGTTGTCTGAATCATACCCTCGGTGGGTGGCCAGGTCAAAAGCCACCGATAAACCCTGTTGTCCAGCTAGAACCAGGAGAGAACAGATTTAATAACTGAAAAGTTGTCTTAAATTCAACTTTTCTATTTTATGTAATGGACGAATTTGAGCCACAAATTGAATCCAGTACTTTTCTTCCAATTGCCAATTCCCTTCTGCAGCATTATTGCCCCTTATGACGGACAGGCAGGATTCTGCCTCTCTCTCTAAGCAACGAATGAGTGGCTGGAATGTTAAGAGAAGGAGAGTTGGAAACAGCAGTTTAAAAAAGGACAGTGAGAGGTCAGTAGCAGAGAAGCAGACGGCTTAAGGGCCGAGGTGAAAAGAGGGATTCCTGGCTGAGGGGAACTGTATAAGGCAGCTGCTAGGAACAGGCTGAAAATAGTCAATTTGCAACTAAAGGATCCCAGTTGTAGGTACAGGACCGTCAAACGTTCAATGGCAGTGAAACGTTGTTTCTTAGACTTTACTTTCCTCGATGTTTTGTTCTTATAAATAAAAGTTTAGTTTTGATTAACCCTGGGGGCTGCGTGTCTAAGGAGGAGAAGTAAAAGGTAAAAGGTAAAGGTTCCCTTCCTCGAAAGCCTGTCGAGTCCGACTCTAGGGTTGCGGTGCTCATCTCCGTTTCAAAGCCGAAGAGCCAGCGCTGTCCGAAGACGTTTCCGTGGTCATGTGGCCAGCATGACTAAACACCAAGGCGCACGGAACGCTGTTACCTTCCCACTGAAGTGGTACCTATTTATCTACTTGCAATTTCTTGCTTTCAAACTGCTAGGTTGGCAGGAGCTGGAACTAGAGACGGGAGCTCACTCCGTCATGCGGCAACTCGGGTCTCGAACTGCTGAACTACCGACCTTCCACAGCCTGCAGTTCAGCGTCTTAACCACTTGAGCCACCGCAGCTCCAAGGAGAAGTGCACACACACAAATCAATAACCTGATCTATATGCATATATTTTAGCATATGAATGAATGATGGCAGCGAGTGACTGGAATGGTATCTGAGCCCCAACCCCAATAGCTCTGTGTGAGTGGGGGGTTTGTTCTTAAAGGAGGCTGGGCTACCCTGTCTATGGATGTCTCTGGGAGTGAGAGAGAGGAACTCAGGTATGAGATGGTCATAAGCCTTAAAAGAGACAAGAAGGGTGGCAAGTGTGACGTCCTAACCTACTTATAAACCATAACCTGAAGAAGAGCGGGAGCGGTTGTAGAGCGTAGTAGGCACTCTGTGTGAGTGGACAAGGGACGTCGCATCCCTATTATTTATTTATTTAATTTATACCCCGCCAAAGCAGGCTCAGGGTGGCTTACAGAAGAATAAAACATAAGTAAACAATTATAACATCGATAAAACTTTCTAAAAACAATCCAATGTCATAAAGTGCTAGCTAGATGTAAACTACATACTTAAAGATGGCGGCAACATTCACGATTATATATTCTACGGTCTGCCTTGCGTATCAGCTTCTGTGCGCTCCCGCAGGAAATGACCCCTGGCAGCATAGGATTCGGCTGCAAACATAAGGCTGAAATGAGTCTGAACTATCAGACGCAGTAAGTCATTAACAAAGACAAGACACCATCTGATCTCATTAGTAATATTTTTGAAACAACTCAGCCCATCGCTGAAACGCTACTATCAAGGTTCAACAACCTAATCTCTACTGATACATTTGAACCTCCCTTTGACGAACTTGCTAGTAAAGACTGCAGGATTGTATGTGTGGAACTGCCTAGTTTAATGGGAGACAGCTGTTCGCAAAAGACTACTGTGTACACCAAAAAAAAAATTAACTGTTTAATATTAACAAATCCTGAAGAGTGGCCAACGCAAATAAAGAGGGAAATGTTACATTTTTGAAAGATAAGGAACAGGGTTTATGTACACATGAAACTGTGGGGTGGAAAACAGACGCCTCCTCTTTAAGAATTCGATTACTGTCATCAGATGGTTCTCACTTCATGAAATGAACAGCGGCAAACATCAATCAATCAATAAACCTTTAATGGCATATACAACCTTAAAAATCAAAGACAGAAAATGACACAATCAACTAAAAGTCTAGGTTAATTATAAAATCATGAAACGGACTTTCCCAAATTTTTCACTCTCATCACGTCCACTAAAAAATTGGCCACTGCCACAGTAATCTCTGCTGTTGCATCGTTCAATAGAAATTGGCATTTTATTTCATTGGAAAGGTAATGTTTACCATGCAACCAAGTGTTTAACCATTTTTCCCTAGCAGATGCATGCAGCGGCAAACATTAGATCCCTTTACAACCTGCTGTTGGTTTTGGTCAACCTTTGCTGAACAGAATCCAACAAGGGGGATGTACAAACTTGAACTAAAATGGAGCTGATTTTCCTTTCAGCATTGAAAAGGCACATTTGCTCCAGTTGGGCGACACGGAGACCAAACTCTTCCATGGCTTCTAAGCAATCCTTTTGTGAGGCAAAGCACCCCTGGCCTCCCCTCAAGGGCTAATGTGAATATTAACGGGACTGGTCCATTCTGCAGGTGCTACTGATTGGTCTCTTGGCCGGCATAGTTTTTATCATCTTCAAGGCCAGAGATGGGAGTGTGGTGATCAACTTCCCATGAGAACCTGCGGTCTGTGTGATGGGGGGGACAACTGGGGGGGGGGTGTGAGGTAATTTTCTAGAACAGTGATGGCGAACCTTTTAGAGACCGAGTGCCCAAACTGCGACCCAAAACCCACTTATTGATCGCAAAGTGCCAACACGACAATTTAACCTGAATACTGAGGTTTTACTTTAGAAAAAACAACTCATAGATTAACCTAAGATGATCCAAACAAAGTAAGGAAAGCAATCCCAAATGCTTTCATTTACTTTAAATTATTTGGCAGAGAATTCGACACTTTAATGATGGTCTGGGCCTGGCTGGGGCGATGGCACACGTGCCCACACAGAGGGCTCTGAGTGCCACCTCTGGCACCCGTGCCATAGTTTCGCCACCACTGTTCTAGAAGCTTCTCTTGAAAACGGGTTCTGAATGGGTGTCATCCTCACCCGATGTTGCTGGGCCAAAAAACTATAATTAAGCTAAGGCCACGAAGAAGAGAGACTTGCTGGGATTTTGACGGACTAAAGGCCTGAACTATGACCCGCTTGAGTTGCAATTGCTAGTAACATACAGAACGCCGGAGCTCTGGCCTTTGACTCTTGAAATTAAGGTTTGTGCCATTTAAACACAAGCTCTAAAAGTGTTAGTTAAGCTAGAGCTGCATGATTTTAGAATAGTGTGTTGACTGTAGAATAAATTTTCATATTGACAAAAAACTGAAATAAACTTCAAAGTTTGTTGTTGTTTTTAAATTAACAACGGTCTGTTTACTTGTGTACAACTGCCCTGGGGACCCACAGGGTTCGGCCTAGAACTCCTTGACACTTTTTCTTTTCTTTTCTTTCTTTCTTTTTTGGTAAGAGCAGCACAGAAAGGAAGTGGGCATTAACTTTCCACCATCATTCTGGTAGCATTTCGGTAGTAACCATTTTTAATAACAAAAACTAATTTATTTATTTATCTATTTTGAGATTTATATCCCGCCCTTCCAAGCGGCTCAGGGCGGCTAAAAAGCGGCTAATACCAGATTAAATAGATAAAATACAATAAAACAATATTACATATCCATAATAAAATTCATAACAATATTTAAGGTTAAGTTGTTAAGACGCTGAACTGGAAGGTCGGTAGTTCAGCAGTTCGAGACCTGAGTGTGCCGCATGATGGAGTGAGCTCCCGTCTCTAGTTCCAGCTCCTGCGTGTATGTGTGTGTGTCTTCAAAAGTTTGGTTTGCATGGCTGTGATGATAATCTAGAGTGCTGGAATTAGGCAAGTGATATGATTGGTGAGTGGCATACCACCAGTGGGACACAAAAATAGTCTAGGTATGATGCAGGTTTTCACTACCGTTTGCTCTCCCTCAATTCTCACGTCCACCTGCAAGTGTGACTTTGCCAACCTTACCTGCCACAGATTACCCTCCAGTGACCCTTTCACGTGGTAGTGGTGGGACCCAGATTCTTTGACAGAGCAACAGGTGGGAAGTAAGACAGGAAATGCAGAAAATCACTGCCCTACGGTATGCATCTTACCCTTGATGTTATCCTTGTAGAATCTGTTGCTCTCCTCCACAGTACTGAAGCCAGCATACTGGCGGATGGTCCAAGGCCTATAGGTGTACATGGTGGGGTAGGGACCGCGTGTGAAGGGGTTGACCCCTGGTAGTTCCTCAGGAAAGCCCTCTGTGTCCTGCGTAGAGTATAGTGGTTTGATAGAAATTCCCTCCGGTGTGTGCCACATCAACTCCTCCGGGTTCTTGCCCTTGAGCTGCCTTTTGGCCATCGCGGCCCACTCTGGGTGAAGCGGTTTCCGGTGCAGCGAGCGCCGCACGTGCCCGTGGAGGCACAACTCTGTTTCTTTCCGGTAACGGCATGGCCAGAAGCACAGAAGTCTATTTTGGGCTCTTAACATTTTGTATGGTGAGATTCAGTCTGTGGATTAAAATCAGAGTATTTCAACAGTTATCAATGAGATTTTATTACCTTTTAACAGACCCCCCCATGTGGTGGATCGTGGCTTCTGAATATACAATTAAAAATAATAATAAAAAAGCCAAGGCCCATCCAAATGTATGATCCCACAGATGATGTTTTCATACAGTGGTAACTGACAAACACAACAGGGCTATTTTGCTGAAATGACAACCCCTGCCAAAGTGCACTTTATTATTTTTTTAAACGAATACTCCTTCTTCCAGCCTTTGGCTGGATGCTGTGATGTAACACAATGTTCATGAACACTTTAACTGCTCAGGAGCTAGGCTGTCAACAAAAAGGATTCAGGAACAGAAGCAGTTGTGTGTTATCGGAGAGAAGCCACACTAACTTTTAAGTGCAAGGTATTGTGCCCTCAGAAAATGTTCTTGTGTAGGGGAAAGTGGCCGTCCTCATTCCTGTCTGCCCTGCTCGAAACAGATCACTGCTGCAATGGCAGCACTACTGAACAGATCACTGCTGCAATGACAGACTATGGGGGGGGGGGGAGGCAAATGCTGGCTTAACTCTCTAAACTAAACCTCCGCTTATTTGTTCGAAACATTTGTGTCCCATCTTTCGACACCAAGGAATGCTGAAGGCAGTTTGCAAGATTTTTTTTTAAAAACATAATACAAATTCGTGGTTGTTGTTAGTGCCCAGTGCCCACAAATCCAAAATATATGCAAACACAAGAATTACTAAAATTCACATCATTGCCATGGCACTCCTCTGCACGTAAATCTGAATCCTGCCTCGTATTGACATGGCCAGGCAGTGCAGAAAGGTATCCTAAGTAAGCCCCTTTTAAGAAAACAACAAGCGCCCAGAGCAGAGGCCTGTCCCAAAATCCAGACCCTCTGACCAAGAAACCTGAGGTTGGCTGCCTGCCTGTGGTAACTCAGGTGCAGAACACTTGAGAGCGTGCCCACAGATTTTTATTATTATTGCTCTTCATGCACATACCGAAAAAGAAGCAAGAAACCTAACCCCACTTGGGGCAGAACAGAGACCATACTAGGGTTGCCAGGTCCCCCTTGGCCAATGGCAGAGGA